>NC_056740.1:474384961-474537461 GCF_019279795.1 Protopterus annectens
ACCATGAAAAAGAATTTATGTGTAGGAAATTGAATAATATGCTTAGCTAAAGCATTATTAATATTCTTAGATGAGATGTCCCGTACATGCTGAGGTATCCTTTCACTAAATTGTCTTATCAGTTTTCCCAGCATAAAAGCACAAACATTTGTTACAAGTAGCAATGCATTCATGATGCTTAGTAGTACAATCTGCATACAAATGTGGTGCATATCTATTAGAAAAAATAGGGTGAATAAAAACATTAGTATTATTAATATAACAACAAGTTTTACATGACCTACATGGATGAGTACCAATTCCATGACTCAAAATTCTTTTCATATAAGGATAGGGATGGCAAAGTCTTTGTTTAAAATTTTTACAATTCTTAAACAAAAAACTAGGTTCACTACCTATAACTTCTTCAACTTTCTCATCCATGGTGAGCAGCTTCGAATTGTTCCTAATCACTTGACATATATTTTGTACATCACTAGTATAAGGGATGGAAAATCTAACTTTGTTCCTCTGCAGATTAGAAGTTTGCCCTATATATCTTTGGCCACCACAACTTGATTTATTATTTTTGAAGAAGGTAACCCTTTTGTTGAACTCAAATCAAGCCTATTGGTCACTACATTATGTATTTTATTAAAAGAATAGCCTGTCTTCGATAAATGTTCAATAAAAGTCTCAGAAGCATTCATATAATCAACATCTGAGGTGTGTAACCTGCAAGTTCTTACCAGTTTTCCCTTAATTATGTTTCTATATACATAACCCAGGTGCATACTGGTATGATGTAATAATTTATTCTTCCAACAACTCTTACTGTACATTTGAGTATTACATTCATTTTTCTCATTAACAGAAATACATACATCCAAAAATTCTATGGACTCGTAGGAAACTTTAGAAGTGAACTTGAGAAAATCTGTCGTACTTTCCAAATACATAACATTTTGGTCAATTCATTCCTTCATGCCTCACCACATCATCTACAAATCTTTTATAATATTCATGGGTGGGTGCAAGTACGTGATGTTCTTCCCAGTATGCCAGCACAAGGTTGGCATAACTGTTGGCACAAGAAGTTTCCATTGCAACCCCCCATTTCTGCCAAAAAAATCTGTCCCTCGGATTCACAAATGAAAATATTCTCTGCAGGAACAGTGTAGTTACTCCTCCATTGAAAATGGCTACCTTGCAATCCAGGTACATGCTGTTTTGATGTGCATGAGTTCTCTTAACTGTTCCTGCACGAAAGCCCATAAAGGATGCTAATCACCTATTTAGATGGTGAAAACTATGCAAATGAGGTGAATTAGTAATTTCCCAACCTGCCAAGTCTCTGTGCAGGAACAGTGTTAGTTGCAGAAATGTATTTGGTTACTAACAAAATACATTTCTGCAAAAAACACAATGGGGGCATGTCACCTCTCAAAAAATCATGTATTAGAGCAGTTGTGCATACCAATGGCCAAATAAATGGCCATTGGCATGCAAAACTGCTCCATATGAATAAAAATTAAGCTTTTATTTTTGTTGGCCAATCTCGGCCATTGAATGTGTGGGAAGTGGCACTAGAATGGGAGGGGGCAGAAAATAAAAAAAGGGGGGGACATAAGTATTACAGAAATCTGCATTCTGCTAGTATAGTCAATGGCATGCAGGAAGTAAACAATGGTTCCTAAGGGGGAAGGCTTGTGTGTAGTGCAGTAACTAGGGATTAAGGCAGTAGGGTATGTTAATGAGGGGACTTATACTGCATCACATATTTCCTCTAAGTGTCACACTGCAGCTAACCATATAGGTACTCTAACACCACCGTGTAGACAGGAGGAGCAACTACCATGAAAAGGGGGTGCGTCATGCTTGCTGTGAGCACACTGGAGGTCTGTTGGCCAGGTTTTGCTTAGCTAAGCACACCTAAGTGAGGGGGGTGTGTCTGAGGCTGTATAGTCTTATTCCATGAACTGAGGAACGTGTTTGCGGCCAGGGGAGGACCATTTCTTGCTGTTTACACTAGCTAAATGGGTCTGGGTGGCACACCGGGGATTAAACAGGAAGGACATAGGAAAAGTAAAAGGAAATAGCAGAACAAAGGAAATGCAGTACAAATAGCAATGTGGGATACTGCAACACACAATGGGCCATTGAAAGCACTCATTAATACAGCTGACAGGTGGCTACATAGCTGAAAACAGGAAGAGATGTAAAAAAAAAAAAAAAAAGGAGAAATGAAGTAGAAATCACTAATATGGGACTCTTGCAACTTACAATGGGCAGGCAAAGCATTTAATAATACAGCTGGCAGGTGGCTGCTTAGCTGAAAGTGGGAGGAGATGATGTAAGTAAAAATAATTAAAACAAGGCAACAGCAGAATAAAGGCAAACATGCACAAATTACCAGTAACACCTCCACAAGTCACAGTGGCCACATCAAAGGCATGAGTAATATAGGTGGCAGCTGGACTGTATCATAGTCAGCCAGTCATACAGGCAGCATCTGCAGTACCACAGTATAAAGTATGGAAACACCTTACAGTCTGTTTTTTCCCACAAACTCTGCACCATTGGTGTATACATGCAGGGGAATTTCAACTGGAAAAATATTAGGGGCTGCCATTGCTTTGATCCATCAGTATGTGCTAGAGGCTGTGAGGAGGATAATGCTGACAACTGCCACAGACCAAGGAGGAGGAGAAGAGTGTTCAGACCCAAGGTAACTTACCAGAGGCTACATGATAAGGAGAAAGTAGAGTGCTACAAGGTGGACAGAGACATACTTCAACAACTCACTGACCTGTGCTGGCCTAAACTCAGAGCTAGAACCAACAGAGGGGAACCCATCCCAGTGGATACCAAGATATGTGTAACCTTAAGAATTCTAGCTACAGGTACTTTCCAAAGATCTACTGGGGATATCACGGGGGGTCTCACAGGCATCTGCATCCAGGGTACTTCACCAGTTCCTGGATGCCATGCTACCACATGCCGGTGAGCACATTTACTTCCCCAACACCTGTGAGGAGAGGGTCAAAAATATGCGTCTCTTCCACCGTGTAGCAGAATGCTGAGTAGAGGTACTGGGTGCCATAGACTGCATGCACATCCACATCAAAGCACCACCTGGTGAACAGGGTAGGGTCTACATAAACCACAAGGGCTTCCTCTCCATCAACTGTCAGGTCATGTGCAATGCCCAGGGCATTATCATGAATGTATGTGATGGCACCCTGAAAGCTATTATGACTCCCACATCTGGCATTCATCACAGCTGTACCAGGCATTTTCCAGTGAGAGCATCCCATATGGTCATCTGGTGGGGAATGCTGGCTATGCACCGGAGACGTGGATGATGACACCCATCAGAAATGCACACACACCCACAAAATAATGCCATAATGAGGCACATGCACAAACCAGGATCATTATAGAGCATGTGTTTGGGATGCTCAAGTCAAAGTTCTTCTGCCTTGACATATCTGGTGGAGCCTTGCAGTACTCTCCAGCCACATGTGCACACATGTTCATAGTATGTGCCATGCTACATAATATGATCCTCCAGAAGCAGCTGCAGCAGGAACAGCATGGAGAAGGGCCACACAGCCCACCACCATTGCTAAGGTCCCCACAGGTACAGAGGGACTCACAGGAGGAGGCCCCTGAGCCTACGCCTGTAGGCAGACAGAGGTGCGCCCAGTATACTCAGGCCTTGGCAAAGAGGCAATGCATAGCACAGACACTGACAGTGTAGGAACCCCATGGACTGACACCTCTCTCTGACTCGCACACACAGTAAAATGGATGATACACACATCACATTACCTGTAACTTACCATGTATAGGCAGTGTACTGTATGCATCCAACATAGGCACCCTTCAAGCGCAGTCCTCATAACTGCCACAAGCACAAGGTAAATCAGTCTTTTTACAGTAAATGAATGGAATAGTATGTTCTGTGAGCATATCTATAGTAATGCTGCATGAATGCAAGGGAATGGGGTGGTCTACTGGGATAACAGAACACAACAGACAGCTATGTGGGCCACCGGGAAATATCTGGCCAAAACTGGCCTCTACACACTATGGAATAGTACCCAAGGTGGCAAATACCACTGCAGTATAGGTGTGGGGACAACTACATGGGGGGGTCATAGATCAGAGGCAGGGATGTCAGGGTGGGGGTCCTATAACCACACCTCATACCCACACAGCAAGTCAGCTGTAGAAAACCACTATGTAGCCTTACTGCAACTGTGGGTCCTGCTGTGCTATCACTGTGTGAGTCTGTAGGGGGTTAATTCAACATTGCCACCATTTGTGTGCCTTTACCGGACATTTCTTAAGAAGTCTGAAACTCAAATGTATGCCAGTACAATCTGAGCTGGGCTCTTTACTGATATGCCTCTAGTCCCCATGACAGGGCACAATAGTATGGTTAATGGAACCAAAATGTAAAGCAAATACTAGCACAGGCTGTGCAAATGTGTACAGTGGACAGGTGTGCCCCCCCCCATATACCCACACAAATGCAGTAACATATATGTTTGCATGGAAATAGCAGCATAGCACACATTGGCAGGGCTGTACTAATACACATGAAAACACATTGCCTGTCCACAATATGCAGGGCTCAATGAGCTATGTGTATATGTGGTTAATACTGTCTGGATCTGGCTAGCATGTTCTCCTGGCAGTTGTCTGACTACAGATATGAGAGTAGAGAGGTATGACACACACATACAAACCCTGGACTGAGTATCTCTATCTCTGGCATGTGTCCCCCCAAGTATAGAAGGTCACAACTCGGGCCCTTCTACACTAGAGATCCTACACAGACAAGTTGAAACATCATGGATATATATATGGAATCGTATGTATATGTCCATGCACAACAGAAACACTCTCCAACCAAGACTGTGCTAGACAGTCAAGTGGAGAAGGTAAACAAGAACACCACACCTCACAACAAATAGCCCTACAATACCCACACCACCATCAAACATAACTACATACAATAAACATGACCGGAGGCCATATGGAAAAAACTACATAATTAACCTACCCTTCCAACGAGGAAACGCAAACAACAAACGCAAAACAGCAACAAACACAACAACAGCAACATATAAACCACAGTGCCAACCCTAAAACAACCAGCCCAACACAAGACCAACCAAACACTTTAGTCATAAGTATAGTCAGGCAGGGCACTACACAGATTACCCATTTACCACACTGAACAAGGCTGGTCAGCTGGCAGTCTGGGTGTCAGCACCAGGACATAATGCATGCACTACGGCACTCCAAGTCAATTCCATGTAACAACAACAACATGACTCTGTCATTGTGAAATGACTAGAATGTACTACTTGACCACTTCCCCGGACAGAATGAAAAGAGACATGGAGAGCTCGGCAGGTATGCCCATAGCCTTGAGTAGCCTTATTCTGCCCTGCCTTCACCCAGAATGATACCAAATAAGTATAAAATTGACTCTCAACACTTCAACAACTGGCTCAGTCAGTGTCAAGGGGTCCAGTATCTGTCTGCCTGGGACAACATGATCGACAAACCATGATGCTTTGCCAGAGATGGTCTGCACCTGTCGCTCCTGGGATTTAGACTATCATTAAGGTAATTTGCCACCCTATAGTGCCTTTTTTAGGCAAGGTTCAAATGACAAAACCACCAATGTGACAGACTCAAACATGCAAAATCTGAGGGTAATGCTACTCAATGCTAGAAGTCTAAATCTCAAAATGCACTCTCTCGAGGCACTCCTAAGAATGGAGAACATCGATATCTGTGCAGTAACTGAGACCTGGTTCATGGCTCCGGAGAGCACCCCTGCATTTCCAGGCTATAGTTCATATCACACCTTTCGGCCACCTAACCTGGACCAAAACACTAAAGGTGGAGGCTTGTCCATATTCGTTAAGGATATCCACACCTCCAGGCTAGTTGCTCAGCATAATGCATCTGAGATTATCCAAGTGCAACTAACTCTGGGCAAGACCGCAATCCAAATTGTAACTTCCTACAGATCCCCCACCATGCCCCAGGATTCCCAATCCTCATTTCTTGATACACTGGAAAATATTAGGGTACAACCCAACACCCTAATAATGGGTGATTTCAACTATCCCACCATTAACTGGGAAAACTACTCATGTACAACTGTTTTGCTCAACGTTTTCTGGAAATCATAAATTCCACGCCTTGGATCGACTTATCCACACCCCCACCATGGGCAGCAATATCCTAGACCTGGTCATTACTAACATGGGCGACCGGTGTTCCACACCAGAGGTCAATTCCTCACTTGTCAGATCCAATAACAAGCTAATTAGCCTAGACATCCACATCACAACCCCACACCCCATTAGGGGAAACCACCGTAAAAAATTTCCTCCAAAGCCAACTTCACGCTTCTTAAGACAGAAGTGGAAAACTTCATGACACCCATACAGATGGACAATAGAGGTGCTGAATCCTACACAAATGCACTTTATAAACACTTACAAAAGTGCATGGATCGTGCTATCCCTAACAGAACCAAGATGCTATCCTTCAAAAAAAAAGG
Organism: Protopterus annectens; assembly: GCF_019279795.1. NCBI lineage: Eukaryota > Metazoa > Chordata > Ceratodontiformes > Protopteridae > Protopterus > Protopterus annectens. The sequence goes on from NC_056740.1 coordinate 474,391,536, forward strand.
AAGCCAATCTGGTGGTCCCCTGCCATAAACAAACTCTACAACAGAAGAAAGAAACTGTTCCAAAAAAGAGTAAAATCACATGACTGGAAGAACTCCCTGGTCAGCCTTAGTAAGAACCTGAGATCCCTCATAAAATACTCCAAAGCTAGTTATGAAAACAAAATTGCCACTGATTCTAAAGACAACCACAAAGCATTCTATAGCTATGTCAAGAATCTCAATGGCAACACTCAGATCTGCTCTGAGTTACAGCACAATGGCACTAAATATACAGAACCAACTGATATTGCCAACATCCTGGCAAATAGGTTCAGTGCTAACTTTACTCCCCCCTCACCCCCTAAAGGGCCCATCACCACAACGAAAGAATGCAAAGTTCCTGTAATCACAGCTACACAGGTAAAATGCACACTCTCCAAAGCCAAGAACACAGAATCCATGGGACCCGACAACATCCCAGGTTGCATTCTACATGAACTACAGAATGAACTTTGGCTAGAGGTTTCATCCTTTCTAGGTACACCTAAGCAGCATGTTCAATCATAGCCTCACCTCAGGCTTTGTGCCCAATGAATGGCACAAAGTGACTTTTATCCCAATCCACAAAGGGGGAGCCACCACGGACCCTGAGAACTACCACCCCATTAGCCTAACTAGCCTGGTCTGCAAGGCGATGGAACATATCATCATGAAACTTATAAACAAAGACATTGGTAATCTCCAAACTCTGGAACCCACCCAGTTCGGGTTTGTAAAAGGTAGATCATGTTTCCTAAACCTGACTGACTTCTTTGAAGCAGTCACCAAAGCCGTAGATGAGGGTAAGGTGGTTCACACAGCCAATCTAGATCTCACCAAGGCTTTTGACACCATCCCCCACTCTGGAATTATAGATAAACTCACTAAACTAGGTATAAATCCCTATGTCACAAGATGGGTTGCCAACTGTTTCACTGACAGAATCCACACTGGGAAAGTTGCAGACTCCAAATCCGACTTCAGACCAGTGACAAGTGGAGTACCACAGAGTTCAGTCCTGGGTCCTCCTGTTTGGTATCTACTTTTCTGAAGTACAGGCTAACACAGATGGTCTTTGCCTAATGAAGTTCACAGATGACTGCAAACTAGGAGCCATAATTGAAACTCCTAATGATGTGGGCATCCTACAAAAGGGCCTCACTGATACAGATGCCTGGTGTCAAAGCCATAGCCTCAAGCTCAATGCCAAAAAGTGCATTGTCATCCTCTTTGGTAAAAAATCTGTACCAATGAGCTACCACATAGATGGGAGTCTACTCAACACTGAAAGTGCGACAAGAGACCTTTGGACACAAGTGGACAGTAGTCTCTCCTTTGATAATCACATCGGTACAGTAGTCAGGAATTCCTTCTATGTGGCACACCTCATCACAAAGGGGTTTTCATCCAGGAAAAAAGTGATCATTGTTCCCCTCTACTCGTCACTCATTAGACCTATTATAGAGTACAGAGCCCCTTTTGGTATGTACCTCACAAGACATCTACAATCACTGGAAAGGCTACAGAAGTACCTCACAAAAAGGATTACCAGCCTCAAACAGATGCCCTATGCAGATCGTCTCAAACAACTCCAGCTTTACTCCGTCCCATATCACCTACTCAGAGGTGATCTCTGCCTAACATACAAAGCTATGTCAAACCCAGAGCTGTTGGACATGCTCCACTTAAAGAAATCCCAATCTGTCTGAGCTACGCACTCTAGGGATCTAAACCTTGTCACCACAATAAACAGAATATGCTGGAGGGATAGGTTCCTGTCCCAGAGACTTCCCATACCTATCTATATCAAACAAAACTCATTAGCATTCTTCAAGAAAAATCTTGATGATTGGATGGGAATTAGGAAATTCACCCTGGGGATCACTGCTGTGGCTCTACTTGACAGGGGCACAGGGAAATAATTTTCTTGCATGGTGAAAGCTAGGGCACCTTTTTAGCTAGGCTTGTATAGGCCCTAGGGTCGATAGCCTAGTACTTACCTATGAACCTATGAACCTATGTACACCTCAACTGTCCCCACACACACATCAGACAGGATTACCCTCAGCTAGCTATAGGTAACCCATATGAGATATAGCACATCTGTTGGATCAGATATATACACATATATATATATATATATATATATATATATATATATATAGGCAACAGATAACATATATAAAGCATATACACACATAGATGGTGGAAGTGAGAGACAGACAGTGATACAGAGAGAGACACAGGGAGACACAGACAATGAGTCACACACATGGATACCCTGAATGTCATGCAATGATGTCCTGCTGTGGACAGTGGCATTCAAGTTGTAAACAGTTGCATGTGCCAGCATAAAAGCTGAGCACCATTGTGTAACAGTACTGAGGTTGAGTTTATAATATCACATCACCTACTTCTGTGTGTGTGTGTGTGTGTGTGTGTGTGTGTGTGTGTGTGTGTGTGTGTGTGTGTGTGTGTGTGTGTGTGTGTGTGTGTGTGTCTCCATAGGTCCAAATATTAGGAGACTGTTCCTTCTCAGTATACTTCACATTGCCCTACTTCACAAGATCTGCTGCTGCTAATCACCTTAGAAGTATCATTGGACACTGATCACCCATGTAAGCTCTGTAGCATGTGCAATAACTGCATAACACTATAGTACAAATAACTAGATAAGTAAGGGTTCTAATCTCAATACTGACAACTGTGTGTGTGAGAGTGCTGTGTATGTGAGACTGCGAGGGTGTGTGTTTGTTTTTTTTTGTAGGTGAAACAGTTTTAGGCCATTCCCACCCACAACACTTCCCAGTGCCCCAGTTTATCAGTCCTGCTGATGTCATTATTGTTACCTTTGGCCAGGTGTCAGCCCAGTAAGCTCCATAGCATGTGTGATAAGTGCATAACACTATAGTAGAATCAATTGATAGACAGGGGTTCTAATCTCAGAGATGGCAAATGAATGTGTGTGCATGTTTGTAAGAAGTATTTTGATAAGTCTCACACCCACTGGTCTACTTTATCAAGTCTGCTGATGTCATTCCCCTTATTTGCACCTTTGGCCAGTTGCCAGCCCAGCAAGCTCTGTAGTGCATGCAAAAACTGTGTAACACTATAGTACAAAGAACTAGATAGGCAGCGGTTCTACTCTCAGATCTGGTAAATGTGTGTGTGTATGTTTGTAGAAGTATTTTGATAAGTTATCCACCTACTGGCCTACTTTATCAGTCATGCCGATGTCACTCCCCTTATAGGTACATAGGTATGTTCTAGGCTAATGGCCCTGGAGTTGTTACAAGCCTAGCCCATAGACATGCCCTGCCATTGTGCCATCTGACATTAGTTCCCAATGCCCCCATCAAGTAGAGCCACCAGAGTGACCTCTCGGGTGAACTTTCTGTTACCCATCCAGTCATCAAGATCTCTCTGCAACAGGGTCATCTAGGTGCTTTGCTTGACATGTATGGGAAGTCCATTCCAGGCCATTTGCAGTCTCTGGGTGAGGAACCTGTCCCCCCAGCATGTTGTGTTGATTGTGGTAATGAGGTCAAGGTCCCTGCAATGTGTGGTGCAGAGAGATTGGGATGTGTTTAGATACAGCATTTCTAAAAGAGCTAGGCCAGACATGGCTTTGCAAGTCAACAGAGATCGCCTCTAAGTAGGTGATATGAGACCGAGAATACCTGGAGTCTTTTGAGACTCTCTGTGTAGGACATGTGTTGAATGCCTAGGATCCTCATTGTGAGGTACTTCTGTGGCCTCTTCAGCTACTGCATGTGTCTACTGAGGTACATGCCAAATGGGATACTATACTTGATGATTGGTCTAATGAGGGAAGAGTATACAGAGACAATGACCTCTTTCTTCCTGGATGCAAAACCCTTGATAATGACATGTGCCACATAGAAGGATTTCCTGACCACAGTGGCAATGTGGTGGTTAAAGGAGAAGTTGCTGTCAGCTTGTGTCCCAAGATCTTTAATAATGCCTACAGGGTTCAGTGGGCTCCCATCAATGTGGTACTTAGTGGGAACTGAGATTTTACCAAAGGGGCATTTTGTGGTGTTACGCTTCAGGCCATGGTTTCCACACGAGTCAGTGGTCTCAGTGAGGCCTTTCTTTAGGATGTCTGCATCACTTGTGGAATTAATGATGTCTCCCAGCTTGCAGTCGTCAGAGAACTTGGACAGCCTGAGTTCCTCTGTGTTGGTCTGGACTCCTAAGAAGTAGATGCTGAACAGGAGAGTACCGAGGACTGATCCCCCGTGGGACTCCACTAGTGACTGGCTGGCAGTCTGACTTGGATCTCACTTCTTTCACACTGTGTGTTCTACATGTTAGCCGATTTGCAAACCACCTAGTAATATAGGAGTTGATGCCTAGTTTGGTGTGTTCATCCCTAATTCCTGACTGAGAAATGGTATCAAGAGCCTTGGCCAGATTGATGTAGGCTGTATGCAGTGCCTTACTGTCATACACAGCCCTGGTGATTGACTCAAAGAAGCCAAACAGGTTAACCAGGCACGATCCCCCTTTCACAAAGCCAAACTGTGTGGGGTCCAGAGTTAGGAGATTACCTATATGTTTGTCAGTCAGGTTCCTGTTGATGCACTCCATAGCTGTACATATCAGACACATAAGGCTAATGGACTGATAATTCCCAGGGTCTGTAGTTGCCACACCTTTATGGAGAGGGATGACTGTAGCAGTGTGCCATTTGGGAAGAACAAATCCTGAGGTGAGGCTGTGGCCGAACAGTGCACACAGATGTGGTGCCAGGTTTCTCTGTAGTTCATGTAGAACACAGCTTGGGATTATTTGGAGTCCCATGGAAGTTGTAATCTTGCCTGTGGACAATGCAGGTATAACCTGGGTGGAGTACTCCTGGGTACCTGGCATTCCTCTGCCATTCTGACTGTTCCACAGGGGGGAGAGAGGGGTAAAGCTGGCACTGAATGTGTTGAAAAGAATGTTGGTAATATCTGTTGGCACAGTATAGGAGGTAGCATTGTGCAGTACCTCAGAGCACATCTGGGTATTGGTGTGAAAGTTCTTGATATAACTATCAAAGTATTTGTGATTGTTGTTAGTGTCTGCTGCAATTTTGCCATCATAGGCAGCTTTAGATGATTCCATGAGGGATCTCAAGTTGTTGGTGAGATCATAAGGGTGTTTTACCACTCTTGGGACTCCACCTTTTTCTCCAACATTTGTTTCCTTCTGTTGTATAGGTTATTAATGGCAGGGGACCACCAGATTAGCCACCAGTGTTTGGAGGTGAGTGTCATGGTTCTGTTGTGTATGGCTAGTTCCATACATTGATGTACATCTTTGTACAGTGCATTTGTGTATGATTCGGCAGTCATGCATGTATTTTCCATTGGCATGGGTGCTGTGAAGTTAGCCACCTCTGTTCTTATGAGTCCAAAGTCAGCTTTGGAGAAGCTGTTCAAGGTGGTTACCTTTGCAGGGGTGTGGGTGCGATGTGGATTTCCATGGTGATTACTCTATGTTGGATCTGACCAGGTAGCGATTGACTACTGTTGTCAAGTAATGGTCTCATATGTTAGTAATCAACACAGGTCAAGGATGCTGCTTCCTCTACTGGGTGCCAGAATGAGCTGGTCCAGGTTATTGGAAATGAAGTATTCCAGGAAGTTGTTGGCCAGTGTATTGGTGCATAAGTATTTATCCCACTTGGAGGGGTAGTTGAACTCTTCTAGTATGTGAGTGTTGGGTTGGACCTTGATAGTTTCCAGGGTGTTGAGGAATGTGGATTGAGAATCTATGAACATGGATGTGGACCTATAGCAAGCTATGACCTACATTGCACTATTACCCAATGTCAGTTGTACCTGATGTATCTCAGATGCATTATACTGGGATACTACTCTGGATGTGTGCATATCCATTATCAATATGAAGACACCACTGCCTTTGCAGCTGTGGCCCATGTTTTGTGGCTGACAGGTGTGGAATGAGTTGTAGGCTGGTTGTGCAGGGGTGATGTCTGCTGCTGTAAAACATGTGCCCATTACAGCACAAATGTCAATGTTCAACGCTTTGAGGAGTGCTGCAAGTGGCTGCATCTCAAGATAAAGATGTCTAGTGTTGAGCAGCATGACCCTCAGATTGCATATATGTGTAGCTGTTACTGTGGTAATTTGATTTGGAACACTGCCGAAAAAGCCACTATAGGAGTGGCAAGACACTTAGCCAGTACCTGGAAACCCAGGGGTGACAGATGCAGGCCATGTGTGGCAAGCCATCTCAGTCTGTCAATCTTATCATCCCAAGCAGACAGATACTGGATCCCATGAGAGTGACACCAGACACATAAGCCAATTGTTGAATTCAATCATTTGCTGTTTGCACTGTGGTATCATTCAGGGTGACAATAGTATACTGTTCAGGGCTACTGTCATTCCTGCCTGGCCTACATAATCTGAGATCTCCACCATGTCTCTTCTCATATAGTCCATGGATGTGCATCTCAGGTCATCCACACACACATGGACAATGACAAAGTGATGTTTTTAGTTGTGGAGTGACCTGACTGGGTGTGTTGTGTTGGATTCTGGCACCTAATAGAAAGCTGACTGTTACCTCCTCCATGTTCAAACTAGTGAGTGGAAAATCCGTATGCCTCACAATTAAGTCACCTATGTTTACTGTATCAGGCAAGGTGGTTAGCCTTTGGGGCTTAGGTTGAGGGGCACACTGTGTAGGCGAGATATGTGTCCTATGGTTTGTGTTGTGGTGTGGTAGTCGAGTGGATGTCTGTCTTGGTGGTCTCCACTGTTTGGGTAAATGCCTATTGGGTGCCACTGTGAAGGTGGGTGTGTGGTTATTGTTTACTTTATAGTTGGATCTGACCAGGTAGGGATCGACTACTGTTGTCAAGCAATGGTCCCATATGTTAGTAATCAACACAGGTCAAGGATGTTGCGTCCTCTACTGGGGGTCAGAATGAGCTGGTTCATGGCATTGGAACTGATGAATTCTGGGAAACATTGAGCCAGTGTATTGGTGCTTGAGTACTTTTCCCAGTTGATGGAGGGGTAGTTGAAGTCTCCTAGTATGAAAGTGTTGGGTTGGAACTTGATAGATTCCAGGGTGTTGAAAAATGTGGATTAAGAGTCTAAGGACATTGATGGGGACCTATAGCAGGCTATGACCTGGATTGCACTATTACCAAATGTCAGTTGTACCTGAAGTATCTCAGATGCATTATTCTGGGATACTACTCTGGAGGTATGCATATCTTTTATGAATATGGAGACACCACCACCTTTGGAGTTGTGGTCCATATTTTGAGGATGACAGGTGTGGAATAAGTTATAGCCTGGTAGTGCAGGGGTGCTGTCTGCTACTGTAAACCAGGTCTCTGTTACAGCACAAATGTCAATGTTTTCCATTTTGAGGAGTGCTTTGAGTGACTGCATCTTGAGATTTAGATGTCTAGTGTTGAGCAGCATGACCTTCAGATTGCATTTATTTATAGCTGTTATGGTGGCAATTTGATTTGGAACACTGCCTAAAAGGGCACTATAGGGGTAGCAAGAGACTTACCCACTACCTGGAAACCCAGGGGTGACAGATGCAGGCCATCTTTGGCAAGACATCACAGTCTGTCAATCGTGTCATCCCAAGCAGACAGATACAAGATCCCTTGAGAATGACAGCAGACACTTAAGCCAATTGTTGAAGTCAATAATTTGTTGTTTGTACTGTGATATCATTCTGGGTGACAGTAGTATACTGTTCAGGGCTACTGTCAAACCTGCCTGGCCCACATAATCTGATAGCTCCACCATATCTCTTTTCATGTAGTCCAGAGAGGTGCATCTCAGGTCATTCACACCCACATGGACAATGACAGAGTGATACTTGTAGTTGTTGTAGAGTGACCTGACTGTGTGTGTTATTTGTTGGATTATGGCACCTGATAGACAGCTGACTGTTCATAGGTTCATAGGTCCATATGAAGGTACTAGGCTATTGGCCCTAGGGCCTATATAAGCCTAGCCAAAAAGGTACCCTGGCTTTCGCTACCCAAGAAAAGTATTTTCCTGTGCCCCTGTCGAGCAGAGCCACAGAAGTGATCCCTGTGATAAATTTCTTATTTCCCATCTAATCATCAATATTCTTCTTGAAGAGTGCTAATGAGGAGTTCTGTTTGACATAGATAGGTAGTCTGTTCCAGAGTATGGGAAATTTATGGGACAGGAATCTATCGCTCCAGCATGTTCTGTTTATTGTGGTGACAAGTTTTAGGTCCCTACAGTGTGTAGCTCGGAGGGATTGGGATTTCTTTAAGTGGAGCATGTCCAACAGCTTTGGGTTTGACATAGCTTTGTATGTTAGGCAAAGATCGCCTCTGAGTATGCGATATGTGACGGAGTAAAGCTGGAGTTTTTTTAGACAGTCTGCGTAGGGCATCTGTTTGAGGCCAGTAATCCTCTTTGGGAAGTATTTCTGTGGCCTTTCCAGTTGTTGTAGAAGTCTTGTGAGGTACATACCAAAAGGGGCATTGTACTCTATCATGGTTCTAATGAGTGATGAGTCGAGGGGAACAATGATCTCTTTTTTACTGGATGAGAAACCTTTTGTAATAAGGAATGCCATGTAGAAGGATTTCCTGACCACTGTGGCGATGTGATTATCAAAGGAGAGACTACTGTCCACCTGTGTCCCAAGGTTTCTTATCACACTTTCGGTGTTAAGTAGACTGCCACCTATGTGGTAGTTCATGGGTACAGAGTTTTTACCAAAGCGGATGACAATGCACTTTTCGGCACTGAGCTTGAGACCATGGCTTTGACACTGGGCATCTGTCTCAGTGAGGCCCTTTTGTCCACATTGTTAGGAGTTTCGATTATGGCTCCTAGTTTGCAGTCATCTGCAAACGTTGTTAGCCAAAGACCTTCTGTGTTAGCCTGTACTTCAGAGAAGTAGATACCAAACAGGAGAGGACCCAGGACTGAACCCTGTGGTACTCCACTTGCCACTGATCTGAAGTCAGATTTGCAGTCTGCTACTTTCACAGTGTGAGGTCTGTCCATGAGCCAGTTGGCAACCCATCTTGTGACATAGGGATTTACACCTAGTTTAGTGAGTTTATCTATAATTCTAGAGTGGGGGATGGTGTTGAAAGCCTTGGCAAGATCTAGATAGGCTGTGTGAACCACCTTACCCTCATCTATGGCTTTGATGACTGCTTCAAAGAAGTCTATCAGGTTTAAGGGGCATGATCTGCCTTTTACAAACCCAAACTGGGTGGGGTCCAGAGTTTGGAATTTACCAATGTCTTTGTTTATTAGTTCAATGATGATACATTCCAAGGCCTTGCAGACCAAGCTCGTCAGGCTAACTGGGTGGTAGTTCCTGGGGTCTGTCGAGGCTCCCCCTTTGTGGAGTGGGATAACCATCACTGTGTGCTATTCAGTGGGCACAAAGCTTGAGGTGAGGCTATGATTAAACATGGTACTTAGGCGGGGTGCCAGTTTGTTCTGTCATTCATGTAGAACACAGCCTGGGATATTGTCAGGTCCCATGGATGCTGTGTTCTTGGCTTTGGAGAGAGTGGAGTGTTTTTTTACCTGTGCAGCCATGATTACAGGAACTTTGCATTCTTCCAGTATAGAGATGGGCCCTCTAGGGGGTAGGGGGGTAAAGTTAGCACTGAACCTATCTTCCAGGATGTTGGCAATATCATTTGGTTCTGTATATTTAGTGCCATTGTGCTGTAACTCAGAGCAGATCTGAGTGTTGTCATTAAGATTCTTGACATAGCTATAGAATGCTTTGTGGTTGTTTTTAGAGTCAGTGGTAATTTTGTTTTCGTAACTAGCTTTGGAGGAATTTATGATGGATCTCAGCTTCTTACTGAGGCTGACCAGGGAGTTCATCCAGTCATGGGATTTTACTCTTTTTTGCAACAGTTTTGTTCTTCTGTTGTAGAGTTTGTTTATGGCAGAGGACCACCAGATTGGCTTCCTTTTTTTGGAGGATAGCATCTTGGTTCTGTTAGGGATAGCACGGTCCATGCACTATTGTAAGTGCTTATAAAATGCATTTGTGTAGGATTCAGCAGTCATACCTCTATTGTCCGTCTGCATGGGTGTCATGAAGTTTGACACTTCTGTCTAAAGAAGTGTGAAGTTGGCTTTGGAGAAGTTTTTTACGGTGGTTTCTCTAATGGAGGTGGAGGCGGGATGTGGATGTCTAGGGTGATTAGCTTGTGGTCGGATCTGACCAACAAGGAATTGACCTCTGATGTGGAACACTGGTCACCCATGTTGGTAGTGACCAGGTCTAGGATATTGCTGCCCCGGTGGGGGTGTGAATAAGTTGATCCAAGGCGTTGGAATTTATGAATTCCAGAAAACATTGAGCAGAAGTGTTGGTACATGTGTAGTTTTCCCAGTTAATGGTGGGGTAGTTGAAATCACCCGTTATTAGCTTTTCCATGTTCAATCTAGTGAGTGGGACATCTATGTGCCTCACTATTGAGTCATCTATGATTACTGCATTGGGCAAGGTGGATAGCCTTAGAGGCTTTGGTTGAGGGGCACACTGTGTAGGTGAGGCATGTGTTCTGTGGTTTGTGCTGTATTGTCGTGGTTGAGTGGGTGTCTGTCTTGGTGGTCTCTGCTGTTTGGGTAAATGTCTATTGAGTGCCTCTGTGAAGGTGTGTGTGTTTTTTTTGTATGTTAGAGTTGTGATAGTGGGTGTTCTGGAGGGCTATGTGTTCCATGTGGTGTGGTTCAGGTGTTGACCTTCTCCTCTTGACCAGCTAGTCCTGTCTTTGCTGGGAAGTGCATATCTTACAATTTAGTGATATAGGGGTATCTCTCACAAGTCTGAGTGTTGAGAGTTTAGAGGAGAGGGTTGTCTGTGTAAATGAGGCAGTTGCAACAGTGCCTCAGAATGCCCAGGTGCACCAGGTTAATGGGTGAAAGCACAGGGAACTGCAGTTTAATCATGCCAGGAGGAGTGGTCATAACTACTAAGTACTGGAGCTAATTCCGTGAGGAATGACTACTGCTGAGTGTGCTTAGGTGTGCTAGAATAATTGATACAAAAACCTGTTGAAGTGCAAAGCTATTAGGCTATTTGAAGTGCAACAGAGAAAGAACTAGCAAGATCTAAGGGAAAAACTGAAGGCAGACTTTCTTGCACCTGTAATAGTTTACCTCAGCTGTGCAGTTATCAGCACCTTTGGCCAGTTGTCAGTCTAGTAAGCTCTGTAGTGCATGCAGTAACTGCTTAACACTATATTATAAATAACTAGATAGGCAGGGGTTCTAATATCGATACTAGCAAATGTTTGCGTGATAATCATATACTGGGTGGGTTATACCATTTTGAGTTGTGTACTACACTGTACACTTTGTATCACCCTACTTTACTAGGCTAGTTGATGTCATTCACCTTAGAAGTACCTTGGGATGAGTTAAAACCATATAATCTCTGTGGCGGGCCTGATAACTGCCTAACACTGTAGTAGTAATAACTAGATAGTTGGAGGTTTTAATCCCAATACTGGTAAGTGTGTGTTTGAGTGAGGATCATATCCTGTTTGGCTTATACCATTTTGCTGTGCATACATCCACACCTGTTTATCACCTCTCAATGGGATTACTTTATATAGAGTGGTAACAGCATCTGCCTCACATGCAGTATGTTAAACCATTGTACAGGCCATACCAGTCCTCTCTACAGATGGCTATGGAATATCCAGATGTCTGCAATCTATATGTTGTCTGTGTCCCTTAACAATGCCCATGTATTTGATATTGTTACCAAATCGGCCACAGTGAGTATAGTGACACACATGCCAGCATCAGGTATCATATCTGACTGAAACACCATGCTGATACAATGTCTGCTACCCTATCACTTGTCCAGGCTTGTAGGAGCAATACATGACTCCACATCCTATTTCTGGTGGGTTATCTCACCATCCATGAAGGCATTCAGAACATTACATGTTGTAAGAGGTAGTGTGTTATGTCCCATGCATATAATCTATGTGGAGCATGTCATGTGTATGTAGTAGTAGAGTACATCAAGTTGGGAATGTAGGTTTACTAATCTGTTTATTACCAACTGTGTTTATGTTACTGTGTGCACATCCTCTGTGTCAGTCCTTACTGTGTGTATGCAAAGGATATAGCATTTTGTCTCCCTGTTCCACCCAGTGAACTCAGGAATACATACCACAAACCTGTCATACACAGTATCATGCATGCCCTCACTAACTGCATCAGGGTTGAGTGTATGGGAAAGAAATGGCAGGGCCAACAGGTGTTGGCAGGTGAATCTGTTGCAGTTAATGTAATGGCTACACTTGTGAGGGACCTGTTGACAGTACTGCAGTAACCTGTTCTGTATGTATGAGCCTGTGGTACTACACAACACTGAGCTGCCTAAGATAGTGGTTTGCACACATGTTGGTTTACAAAGTCCATTGAACATGTAGGAGAAACAGACAAATGTAAGTTTTGTAAAACTGAATTAGAAACAGTCAAACACCTCATTGCTTGTTGTGACATACTAATGGCAGAAGGACTGTATACTGAAAGGCATAATAATGTGGCAAGATTGTTGCACTGGGGATTGTGCAAACATTATGGTATTAAAGTGGCTGAAAAACACTGGAAACATGAGCCACAAAGCATCATAGAAAATGATGACGTTTACATCACATAGAATCATCCATTACCAGCAGTTCAGAAGATAGATGCTAGAAAACCGGATATATTGGTCTATGAAAAGAAGGCAAAAGTAGCAGTGTTCTTTGAAATCACCACACCCAGTGACCACAGTGTCTTGCATACAGAGAGACACAAAGTCATAAAATATCAGGATTTGCAGGAAAAAATGAGAGCCATGTGGAAGAAAGATACCCATATAATCCCAATAGTAATTGGAGCATTGGGTCTTATAAAACAGAATCTACAATTGTATTCAGATATGTTACCAATACATGTAACCCCATATGAATTGCAGGAGTCATTACTGGGCACATCGTGGGTGCTGTGAAGAGCACTTCTGGCTGACCTCAAAGATTGAAACAATACTAATTTCATGAACTTTAATCGTACTTTGACTTAGGAGTGGGGTCCATTTCTGTCATGGCATTAGAAACCCAAAAGATTTGGAGAAATTATAAAAGGACAAGGTCAGGCCCAGGGGGTGGATGCCCCCACTATTGTAGAAGGAAGTAGTAGTCCACAAACATCACAAAAACTGATAAGCCAAAAAAAAGAGCAATAAAATGATAGAGTGGACTATTGAAGATAAGAAAGAAAGTATGTATTGTTACTATTATGCAAGAAGCCCAGAAGTTCCAGACAGAAAATACACAAAAAGATTAAGGGAGAGAAAACAGAGGGAAGAAAACTACTTCCACAAGAAAAATCTGTCAGAAGTTTTAAATAAAAATGTGTTTTTATTAATACAACAGATTTATGAAAAACATATAGATCAAGAAATATTAGGCTATTTGGAAAAAAGAAGTGATTGAGGAAGTACAAAAAATATAAAGAACAAAATCTAGAGATGTTTGAAAGGTATAAAAAAGAAATATGGACATGGGAAAGAAAGAAATATCTGATATGGTGCAATATTTATGCAAAGGAGAAAGCCAAATTAATCAACAGAAAAAAGGCAGCCCCAAAGATATTCGAAGAGAAATACAGGCAGAGGCACCCGGATATGGAAATTTTCAAGATCACAAAGAGGGAACGTAGAACAGATGATTAGTAAAGCAGTGAAGCATTTAGTGTAGAAAGTGTAACAGAGGCTCCATCACAGCATGATAGAACAATGAATCTCCGAAAGTAAGGAGAAACAGGTGGAACAGGAGACATCTGATAAAGAAATATGGACATGGGAAAGAAAAAGAGATTTAATATGGTGCAATATTTATGCAAAGGAGAAAGCAATATTAATCAAGAAAAAGAGCAGTGCCAAAGATATTTGAAGAGAAATATAGGCAAGGGCATCCAGACATGGAAACTTTTAAATACAAAAACATAAAAAAACAAAGAGGAAAAGTAGAAAAGAGGATTAGTAATAGAAAAGTTAACGAAATAGAAGCTGAGGTTATGGATTACCTGTGAAGTGAAGTATTTAGTGTAGAAAATCTAACTCAGATAACATCACAACAGGATAGAGCAATGGATCCTCAAATTAATGAGAAACTAGTGGAGCAGAAAACATCTGATCAGTTGCCATATGAAGTTACTTCAAAGCCTTCCATAGGAAACCAGTACAAACGTTCAATTGGAGTTGCTCAGTAAAGGAAAGAACAGGAAACTGTGGCAACCTTTACGCAGTGTTCTGGAGTGATATGCCAGTGAGTTCCCATATGAAAGAACAATGGATGACACAGGATGAAATTAAATAGAATGTAGCACAGGAAGATGTTCTGGAATTTTCTATATAATGACCACAGGAAATGGAGAATGAAGAATGTGCCCACAGTTTTAGAAGAATAAGATCTAAGAGAAGAGTTGTTTGATTTAATATAATAGAGACTGACTGACATAATGACATACATCAAAGAAATAGACTATAGAAAGTCAAATAAAACCCAAAAGTTAGAAGTTTGGTAAAACAAATGAGCACAGTAATTAGGACTGTCCATAGAGAGTCATATGAAATAACAGAAATAAATAGGATATATTACTGTGCAGCTAAATTAATAGCAGATTAAATCTTATCACAAAGACACAGGGTAGTAAGAGAAAAGAAGGGGGGAAACGGAATGCCATCATGGAAGTATCGACCAGAGAAAAATATAAAGCAATGAAGCAAGAAGTGTCGCTGTTACAGAAGAGGGAAGAGAGCAACAAAAATGCTCAGAAAAATAGATGTGATAAAAGCAATGCATAGTATTAGAACAGACCAGGATCTATCGTGCACTATCAAAATAATGAACAAAAAATATCAGCACAAGCAGAAAAACTTAGAAGATATGCAGGTAAATAAAAAAGGAAAAGTACAAAATAAGCAATTTATTGATGACCCAAAAAAGTTTTATAGAGAATTGGGAAACAAGGCAAAATTAATTGAAACACCACCAAAAAAGACGAAATAGATACAGTTTGAAGAAATATCTATGGAGATCCTGTGGGGCATAACAAAGATGCTAAATGAATAGAAGAAATAAAAGGAAGAAAAAGAATTCAAAGGTACAGGATATGAAATGGGATGAAGTAATGGCCACAGAGATTGAAACAAAGTTAAGTAAAGGCCCTCACTGGAAAACCCCAGGCCCAGATTCATTACCCAACTTCTGGGTAAAAGTATTAATGTCTTTACATGAAGATTTAGCCATAAGTAAGAACTATTTATATGCACACTCCAAACAAACATCAGCCTGGTTAACAACAGGAAAAAACAATACTCCTACTTAACAGTGAACCTGTAAGCAATCCTAAAAACTATAGACCAATAACTCGCCTTCTGACAACGTATAAACTATAGTCTGAAATTGATGCCGACAGAGTTTATAGTCATTTAGAAGAAAACCAATTATAGCAATAGAAAAAAAAGGTAATAAACGAATGTCATATAGAACAAAGGATCATTTGTTGTTAAATAATATTATAATGGAGAATTGTAAAAGGGGGAAGAATCTAAATACGGCATGGATAGACTACAAAAATCATTTGACAGTATCCCACATTCATGGATTAAAGAGTGCTTAAAAATGCATAAGATACACCCTACACTGATCAATTACATTAGAGAGATCATGAAACAGTGGCAAACTACTTTTCAGTTAAGCCATGATAAAGGACAAATTATTATTCCAGGGATAAACATTCAAAGGGGAATATTCCAGGGTGACTCTCTGTCACCACTGCTTTTGTCTTGTCCTTAACCCATTAAACTGTCTACTTAACAGATTAAGTCATGGTTACAATTTGGCTCCCAGCAAACAAAAAAGTGTAAATACTTGTCAACTTCTTTTTGTAGATGATTTAAAACTGTATAGTTCATCAGACGAGGAACTGAAATCATAACTGCAAGTGGTCAAAATGTTTTCAGATGATATAAGAATTTCATTTGGTCTTGATAAATGTGCAAAAGCAACCTTTAAAGCAGGAAAGCTGCAGCACCAAAAAATATCAGCTTGGGACAAAAATGTGATATAAAAGAACCTGAGCAAAAGGGAGTGTATAATATTTGGGAATTGATGAAGAATCAACAATAAAACATGAACAAATGCAAATTAATCTCAGTAAGGAATATTTTAGAAGACTTAAACTAAGACTAAAAACAGCACTGACATCTAGGAACAAAGTCCAAGCTATAAACCAATTTGCTCTTCCTGTCCTAACTTAAAGTTTTGGAGTGACTGACTGGCCCAAAAATGTGTTGGATAGGTTGGCCAAAAAAAACCAAGATGAATGCTTCATGCTCACCAAGTGATTTATAAAAATCACTGCATACCAAGTCTATATATTCCCCATTCCAAAGGAGGTATGGGCCTCCTTGAAATTGATTACATGTATAGATCTGCAATCGTGGGACTGCACCTATAGCTGCTGACCTCACAAGACCCAAATGTAGTGAAGGTTTTGAAACACGAGGAGAATAAGTCTAAGATGACTTCCCTGCTTAGTTTAGCAGAAGCATATTAGCATCAAGCAAAAATAGAAATCAAACCAGAAGTAGATAAAAAAAAAATCAGGTAGCAACTGAATGTGCCAAAAAACAAAAGAAAGAATATAAGATGAAGGACCAGAAAGGAAGGCAAGAAATGTGGAAAATGTATAAATATAGTTGCAAGTATAGAAAACTCATGGAACAACCTCGTGTTGATCAGGAATGAACACAGAAATAGTTAAGGAGAGGTTAATTTAAATCAAAAGATGAAAGGTTATTATTGGCTGCCCAGGATCATGGATTATGTACATGTTGGTTTACAAAGTCAGTTGAACATGTGGGAGAAACAGACAAATATAAGTTTTGCAAAACAGAATTGGAAACAGTTGCACATTTTATTTCTGGTTGTGATATACTAATGGCAGAATGACTGTATATTGAAAGGCATAATAATGTGGCAAGACTGTTGCTTTGGGGATTGTGTAAACATAATACTGAAGTAGTTGAAAAACACTGGAAACATAAGCCACAAAGCATTATTGAAAATGATGAAGTTTATGTCATATGGGATGACCCACTACCACAAGTTCAAATAATAGATGTGAGAGAACCAAATATAGCAATCCATGAAAAGAAGACAAAAGTAGCATTGATCATTGAAATTACTACATCCAATGAGTACAGTGTCTTACGCACAGGAGACAAAAAGTCATAAAGTACAAGGATTTGCTTTCAGGAAAGAGGGCAATGTGGAAGAAGGATACCCAGACATTTCCAATAGCGGTAGGACTAATGGGTCTTATAAAAAAGAATTTACAATCATACTTAGATATGTTACAGATGCATGTAACACCGTACAAACTGAGTCATTATTGAGCACATTGCTGGTGCTGCAAATAGCACTTCTGGCTAACATCTAGGATTGAAACAACACTAATTTCATTAAGTTTAATCATACTTTAACTTAGAAATGGGGTCCATTACTCTCATGATATTAGAAACCCAAAAAATCTGGAGAAATTAAAAAAAGCTAGAAGATACAGCAAACATACTAGCTGACAAATTCACCTCCATCTTTATTCCTCACTTCCCCTCAATTATTCCTGTGGAAATATCATCAAATATAACTCCCCCTGTTATCACTTGGGAACAGGTCCATGATGCTCTTTTAAGGCCATGAACACTGCATCAATGAGCCCAGGCAATGTCGCAGCATGCCTTCTAAATAGCATGAAACATGACTTATCATGCCATCTGGAAGTGCTGTTTACTGTAGACTCCAAACAGGCTTCGTGCCTTACGAATGCATTAAAGCAACCATCATTATTCATCACAAAGGTCACAGACCCTGGAAACTACAGACTCATAAGTCTCACTAGTCTTATATGCAAACCCATGGAAAGAAATATCATAAAGATGCTCCATAATGATATAGAAAATCACCAGACACTGGAACCAACCAATGACATAGGAAATCACCAGACACTGGAACCAACCAATGGCATAGGAAGTCACCAGACACTGGAACCAACCAATGACATAGAAAATCACCAGACACTGGAAACAACCAATGACATAGGAAATCACCAGACACTGGAAACAACCAATGACATAGGAAATCACCAGACACTGGAAACAACCAATGACATAGGAAATCACCAGACACTGGAAACAACCAATGACATAGGAAATCACCAGACACTGGAACCAACCAATGGCATAGGAAATCACCAGACACTGGAACCAACCAATGACATAGGAAATCACCAGATACTGGAACCAACCAATGACATAGGAAATCACCAGACACTGGAACCAACCAATGACATAGGAAATCACCTGACACTGGAACCAACCAAATTTGGTTTCATCAATTGCAGGTCATGCCTACTCAATCTGGTGAACTTCGTTGAGAAGGTTGAGAAGGTCAGCAAAGCAATGGGTGAGGGCAAAATGGTTCACATTGTCTACCTTCACATGACTAAGGCATTTGACACAATACTTCACTCAGTCATTTTTGACAAAATCAAGAGGTTAGGTACAAACCCTTATGTTACCCTGTAGATAGACACCTGGATCACAGACTGGACCTAGGAAGTTAAAATTCAGGAGTCCACCTCTACAAAGAGGCCAGTCACAAGAAAAGTCCCTCAGGGGTCGGTTCTAGGGTCACTCCATTTTTGCACTTACTTCTCTGAAGTCAAGGCTAAAGTCAATGGCCTCTGACTGACTAAACTTGCAGATGATTGCAAATTAGGAGCCATCATTGAATCCCCCACTGACACAAATGTTTTCCATAAAGGGCTGACACAGACAAATAACTAGTGCCAGAGCCATAGACTAAAACTAAATGCCAAGAAATGCATAATAGTATCCTAAAGGAAGTCACCCTGTTAACTATCATATTGACAACACACCCCTAAGAGTTGACCCAGTAGTCGGGGACTTAGGGGCATACATACAGTAATCTAGCTATTCACCATCAAATGTCTACAGTAGTGAGGAAATTCTCTATGTTGTGCAACTTATAAACAAAAGTATGGCATCTAGGTCCAAAGAAGTCATTATTTCACTACATTCAGCATCAATCAGACCTATCTCTGAGTACAATGCCCCCTTTAGTATGTATCTAACCAGGCATATCCAACAACTGGAATGTCCACAAAAGTTCCTCACTAAAAGAATACATGGCATAAGTAACATTTCCTATGCAGACCACTTAAAGACCCTATAACTGTATTCTGTCTCCTACAGGCTGTTGAGGGGAGATCTATGCTTGGAGTACAAGGCATTGTCAGACGCCACTCTGGTGGACCTCCTGCATATCTGCAAAACAGACAGTGCCTGAATTACCCATTCTAAAGACTTAAACTTTGCATGTGATATAAATAAGACTTGCTGAAGAGACAAGTATGTATCCCAGAGGCTCCCATCCATGTGAAGCAGAGTTCCTCCCTAACCCAATTTAAGTGTAACTTGGACAGTTGGATGCAGAACAGGAAATTCATCCCTGTTTTGGCACCTGTGTCTTTAATGGACACAAGCAGCCTGTTCATCCCTCAGTCCCCAACTTGTAAACATTTCATCTCCCAAGCCCCTGCTTACACTTATCAAGGGTACCAGAACTTGTCAGAGATATAGGATGCATGGCTAGGCTTAAAAAAGCCCTTCTGGTTGTCAGCCTAGTAAGCACCTATGATCCTATGAACTCCTCCAAGCACCTCTACCAACCCGCTTGTGTGACAACTCACCCTCATGATGGCTACAGGGAGAATCAACCAGTTCTGCAACTGGAGTAACCACTCTATCCTGATCAACATTGTTATCTTCAATCTGTCACATGTCTATGGCCTCTGTGTCATGGGTATAGGTGGGCACTATGGTATCTGTGTCATGTGAATAGGTGGGCACTATGGTCTCTGTGTCATGGGTATAGGTGGGCACTATGGTCTGTGTCATGCGTATAGGTGGACACAATGGTCTCTGTGTCATGGGTATAGGTGGGCACGATGGTCTCTATGTCATGGGTATAGGTGGGCACTATGGTCACTGTGTCATAGCTATAGGTGGGCACAATGTTGTCTGTTTCATGGGTATAGGTGGGCACTATGTTCTCTGTGTCATGGGTATAGGTGGGCACCATGGTCTCTGTGTCATAGGTGTAGGTGGGCACTATGGTCTGTGTCATAGGTAAAGGTGGGAACTATGGTGTCTGTGTCATGGGTATAGGTGGGCACTATGGTCTCTGTGTCAAGAGTATAGGTGGGCACTATGGTCTCTGTGTCATGTGTATAGGTGGTCACTATGGTCACTGTGTCATGGGTATAGGTGGGCACTATGGTCTCTGTGTCATGGGTATAGGTGGGCACTATTGTCTCTGTGTCATGCGTATAGATGGGCACTATGGTCACTGTGTCATGGGTATAGGTGGGCACTATGGTCTCTGTGTCATGCGTATAGGTGGGCACTATGTTCTCTGTGTCATGGGTATAGATGGGCACTGTGGTCTCTGTGTCAGAGGTATAGTTGGGCATTATGGTGTCTGTGTCATTGGTATGGGTGGGAACTATGGTCTCTGTGTCATGGGTATAGGCGGGCACTATGTTCTCTGTGTCATGGGTATAGGTGGGCGCTATGTTCTCTATGTCATATGTATAGGTGGGCACTATGTTCTCTGTGTCATAAATATAGGTGGGCACTACGGTCACTGTGTCATGGGTAGAGGTGGGCACAATGGTTTCTGTGTCATGGGTATATGTGGGCACTATGGCCTCTGGGTCATGTGTATAGGTGGGCACTATGGTCTCTGTGTCATGGGTATAAGTGGGCACTATGGTCTCTGTGTCATGGGTATAGGTGGGCACTATGGTCTCTGTGTCATGGGTATAGGTGGGCACTATGGTCTCTGTGTCATGGGTATAGGTGGGCACTATGGTCTCTGTGTTATGGGTATAGGTGAGCACCATGGTCTCTGTGTCTTGGGTATAGGTGGGCACTATGGTCTCTGTGTCATGGGTATAGGTGGGCACTATGGTCTCTGTGTCATGGGTATAGGTGTGCATACTGACTGTGTCTGAAATGGGAGCAGAAGATGTCGGAGGCACAATTTCAGTGTCAGACTGTCTCTCTGCAGTCCTGTACTTTGCCTCTTCATTACTGCCATCATCATCATCTTCAGAGGCTACCAATACTCTGACATAATGCAGTAGGAGTTCAACAGTGCTACTGGCAGGATCACCTATGATAACAGGTAATCGACACAACAAAGGGAAAAATAGAATAAACAATGATCAAACCTATGCTATGTGAAATGTATATTAAAAGTTAAGGGATGCTAATGCCGTATGTTCATAGGTTCATAGGTTGGTACTAGGCTATCAGCCCTAGAGCCTATGCATGCCTAGCCATAACAATTCCATGGATATTTCTTCTCACAATATTTACTTCTTTGAACCCATGTCTAGCAGGGTGACTGACATGATCCCCGGGGTGAATTTCCTATCTCCCATCCAATCGTCAAGGTTCCTTTTGAAGAGGGCTAAGGAGGTGCTCTGCTTGACATGTATGGGAAGTCTATTCCAGAGTATGGGGAGTCTCTGGGTCAAGAACCTATCCTTCCAGCATGTTTTGTTCATTGCGATGACAAGGTTTAGATCCCTGGAGTGTGTGGCTCTGAGGGATTAGGATTTCTTTAAGTGGAGCATGTCCAACAGCTCAGGGTATGACATGGCCTTGTATGTTAAGCAGGGATCGCCTCTGAGTAGATGATATGCCACAGAGTATAGCTAGAGTTTTTTTAGATGGTCAGCATATGGCATCTGCTTTAGGCCTGTGATTTTTTTAGTGAGGTATTTTTGTGGCCTTTCCAGCTGTTGCAGATGTCTTGTGAGGTACATACCAAATGGGGCCTTATACCCTACAATGGGTCTAACGAGGGATGACTACAGTGGGACAATGGCCTCCTTTTTTTATGGATGAAAAGCCCTTAGTGATGAGGTGTGCCACATAGAAGGATTTCCTGACTGTTGTGGTGATGTGGTTATCGAAAGTGAGACCACTGTCCACCTGTGTCCCTAAGTCTCTCATCATACTTTCAATGTTTAGTATCCTGCCAC
The DNA here is from genome assembly GCF_019279795.1 of Protopterus annectens. Lineage (NCBI taxonomy): Eukaryota > Metazoa > Chordata > Ceratodontiformes > Protopteridae > Protopterus > Protopterus annectens. The sequence goes on from NC_056740.1 coordinate 474,413,795, forward strand.
CTATGTGGTAATTCATGGGTACATGTTTTTTTTTCCAAAGGGGATAACTAAACATTTCTTGACATTAAGCTTGAGCCCATGGCTCTGGCACCAGGCATCTGTTTCTGTAAGGCCCTTTTGTAGAATATCCACATCATTTGGGGATTCACTAATGGCTGCCAGTTTGCAGTCATTTGCAAACTTTGTTAGTCAGAGTCCCTTAGTGTTGGCCTGTACTTCAGAGAAGTAGATGCCAAACAAGAGTGGTCCCAGGACTGAACCCTGAGGTACTCCACTTGTCACTTGTCTGGAGCTGGATTTGGAGTTGGCTACTTTTACAGTCTGGGTTCTGTCAGTAAACCAGTTGGCAACCCATCGAGTGACATTGGGATTTATCCACAGCTTAGTAAGTTTATCTATGATTCTAGAGTGGGGGATGATGTTGAAGGCCTTGGCGAGGTCCAGATAGGCTGTGTGAACTGCCTTACCCTCATCCACAGCTCTGGAGACTGATTCAAAGAAGTCAATCAGATTCAGGAGACAAGATCGGCCCTTCACAATCCCAAACTGGGTGGGGTCCAGTGTTTGAAGGTTGCCAATGTCTTTGTTTATAAGTTCCATCATAATGCGTCCCATGCCCTTGCAGATCAGGCTTGTCAGACTGATGGGACGGTAGTTCCCAGGATCCAAGGCAGCTCCCCCCTTGTGGAGTGGGATAATTGTAGCTGTGCACCACTCAGTGGGCACAAAGCCTGAGGTGAGGCTATGATTAAACATGACACTTAGGTGAGGTGCCAGTTCATTTTGTAGTTCATGTAGTACACAGCCTGGGATGTCATCTGGTCCCATGGATGCTGTATTCTTAGCTTTAGAGAGTGCAGTTTCTACCTGTGTGGCCGTGATTACCGGAATTTGGCAATCTTTTGGTATTGGGATGGGCCCTTTAGGGGGTGAGAGGGGGTGAAAATGGCACTAAATCGATCTGCCAGGATATTGGCAATATCCTTGGGATCAGTATATTTAATGCCATTCTGCTGTAGTGCAGAACAGATCTGAGCATTGCCATTTAGATTCTTGACATAACTATAGAATGCCTTGTGGTTGTCTTTGGAATCTGGCAATTTTATTTTCATAACTAGCTTTTGAGGATTTTATGAGGGATCTCAGCTTCTTACTGAGGCTGGTGAGGGAGTTTTTTGTATCCTGGGATTTTCCTCTTTTCTGCAACAGTTTCTTCCTTCTGTTGTATAGTTTGTTTATAGCAGGGGACCACCAGATTGGCTTCCTTTTTTTTGGAGAAGAGCATCTTGGTTCTATTTGGGATGGCACAATTCATGCATGAGTGGATGTGCTCGTTCAGTGCCTTAGTGTAGGATTCTGCAGTCGAACTTTCAGATCTCGTCAGCATGGGTGTCGTGAAGTTTGTCACTTCTGACTTCAGTAGCATGAAGTTGGCTTTGAAGAAGTTTTTTAAGGAGGTTTCCTTACTGGGTGGGGTGGGGGTGGGATGTGGATGTCAAGGGTGATTCGCTTATGGTCAGATCTGACCAATGAGGGGGTGACCACTGGTGTGGAGCATCTATCTCCCATCTTGGTAATGACCAGGTGTAGGATATTGGAGCCCCTGGTGGGACAATGGATTAGTTGATCCAGGGCATTGGAATTTATGAATTTCAAGAACCGTTGGGAAAGGAGTTGGTACCTGAGTAGTTTTCCCAGTTAATGGCAGGGTAGTTGAAATCACCCAGTATTAGGGTGTTTGGTTGTATCTTAATATTTTCCAGTATGTTTAGAAAGGTGTAGTGAGAATCTTGGGACATGGTGGGGGATCTGTAGCAAGCTACAATTTGGACTGCAATCTTACCTAGTGTTAGTTGCACCTGGAAAATTTCAGATGCATTGTGTTGGGCAACTAGCCTGGAGGTGTGAATATCCTTGGTGAATATGGACACTCCTCCACCTTTAGTGTTTCAGTCTTGGTTTTGTGGCCGAAAAGTGTGGTAGGAGTTGTAGCCTGGTATTGCAGGGGTGCTCTCTGGAGCATTGAACCAGGTCTCAGTTACTGTACAGATATCAATGTTCTCCATTTTTAGGAGTGCCGCGAGAGAGTGCATTTTGAGGTTTAGACTTCTAGCACTGAGTAGCATTACCTTCAGATTTTGCATGCTTGTATCTGTTACAGTGGTGGTTTTATCCTTTGAACCTTGCCTAAAAAGGCACTATAGGGGTGGCAAGAGCTTTAGCCAGTAACCTGAATCCCAGGGGTGACAGGTGCAGACCACATCTGGCAAAGCATCGTGGTTTGTCGATCATGTCTTCCCAGGCAGACAAATACTGGATCCCCTTTGAATGATACCAGAAGTTTAGCCAGTTGTTGAAGTCAATCATTTTGTCCTTATACTGTGGTATCATTCTGGGTGAAGGCAGGATGCTACTCAGGGCTAGGGTCATACCTGCCTGGGCCACATGATCCAAGAGCTCTTCCATGTCTCTTTTCATGTAGTCCAGGGAGGTACGTCTCAAGTCATTCACTCCAGCATGGACAATGACAGAGTCATATTTGTACTTGTTGTGGAGTGACTTGAGTGCATGCGTTATGTGGCAGATCCTAGCACCCGACAGGCAGCTGACTGTAATTTTCTCCTTGTTCAGCCTGGTGAGTGGGAAATCAGTGTGCCTGACTATAGAGTCACCTATGACTAAAGTGTTGGGTATATTGTCTTGCCTTAGGGGCTGTTGTTGGGTGGCACACTGGTGTTGTGAGCTATGTGTCACTTTGGTTGTGACTGGTGTTTGTTTGCGTTTCAGCTTCAGAGGTCCTTGTTGCTTGGGCAGGTTAATGTTAAGGGCTTCTGCATATGTGGGATTAGTTTTGCTATGTGTGGGTGTTGGTGTGGGTTTTGAAGGGCTATGAGTTGCTTGAAGTGTAGTGCAGGTGTTAACCTTCTCCTCTTGGCTGTCTAGCACAATCTTGGCTGGAGAGAGCTTTGCTTCCAGTTTGGCTATGTAAGTGCATCTCTCGCAGGTTGTAGTGTTGGGTGGTAGGAGGAGAGGATTGTCTGTGTACATGAGGCAGTTGCAGCATTGCCCCAGTATGCCCAGATTCACCAGGTGGACAGGAGAAATCACCGAAAGCTGACCCTTGGACATGCCTGTTTAGGTGCTTTTTTTGTAATGTTTAAGAGCTGTTTTTCCTTACCTTTGCAAGGTAATTTGCAATTATAGGCTATTTAGTGCCATAAAAACAAATAACTTTCAGTTACACATGCATTTACCTTTTGTACATGAATAAGAATACAGAAGGTGCACATATCATGTGCAGGTGGTCATGCAAAAAGAGAATCAGATGCGCCTAGAGATAAAAAAAGGAAGATGAAACATGGATGACAAGCATCATAAAGCAAATGACACAAGAAACAAAACAATTCCCTTTATAACTGCATAATAAGACACATTTTATACAAAACTTTATTGTCCAGTTGACACACATGTGTAGTCTTTCTTGTCAGCAACATCAATGATTTTGTGTAAACCCTGTGCTGAGCTGCCCAAATCCCTTACAGTGAAGAGGAAGGATGATGTTTTGCTCAGTGGTGCTCAGTAGTAGGTCACACCCCTGTAGCTATATGTTCAGAGGCAAGTGTATCTCCCCAACATATAGGCACTGTGAGCCTATCACTGGCCCTATGTCTTATTTTTGAATATATACTTCTATGACCTCTGAATGCACTGACATCATTGACCAACTGTTCCCAGATACTGTAAAGGGAGGACTTGTCACCTCTAACTCTCTATAATAAGAATGACCCATGCCGACATAGTGTCTGAATGACCACATCATTCTCTGCATCAGTGTATATCAGTTTACAGGATGCAGATGCCTTGGGTGTCATAGCTATGTATGAGAGGAAACATAAATAAACTAGACATGCTTATTAAGAAAATATCTATGAATGTATCTGTCCATTGTACACAAAATATCGAAAAAAGTAAACCTCTATATGAGTGCACACATAACTCACTACAGAATCCCCACCAAACATAGGTTCATAGGTTCATAGGTAGGTACTAGGCTATCGGCCCAAGAGCCTATGTAAGCCTAGCCAACAAGGTTCCATGGCTTATGCCACCCAAGAAAGTTATTTTCCTGTGCCACTGTTGAGCAGAGACACAGTAGTGATCCCTGGGGTGTATTTCCTATTTCCCATCCAGTCATCAAGATTTTTCTTGAAGAGTGCTAATGAAGAACTTTGCTTGACATAGATGGATAGCTTGTTCCAGAGTATAGGAAGTCTTTGGGACAGGAATCTATCCCTCCAGCATGTCCTGTTTATTGTGGTGACAAGGTTTAGGTCCCTAGAGCGTGTAGCTCGGAGGGATTGGGATTTCTTTAAGTGGAGCATGTCCAACAGCTCTGGGTTTGACATAGCTTTATATATTAGGCAGAGATCGCCTCGAAGTAGGCAATATGCTACGGAGTAAAGCTGGAGATTTTTTAGGTGGTTAGTGTAGGGCATTTGTTTGAGGCCAGTAATCCTCTTTGTGAGGTACTTCTGTGGCCTTTCCAGCTGCTGCAGATGTCTTGATAGATACATTCCAAAAGGGGAATTGTACTCTATAATGGGTCTAATGAGTGTTGAGTAGAAGGGAACAATGACCTCTTTTTTCCTGGATGAGAACCCTTTTATGAGGAGGTGTGCCACGTAGAAGGACTTCCTGACTACTGTGGGTGATGTGACTATCAAAGGAGAGACTACTATCCACCTGGGTCCCAAGGTCTCTTATCACACATTTGGTGTTAAGTAGATTGCTACCTATGTGGTAGTTCATGGGTACAGCGTTTTTACCAAAGGGGATGACACTGCGCTTTTTGGCATTGAGCTTGAGGCCATGGCTCTGACACCAGGCATCTGTTTCAGTGAGGCCCTTCTGTAGGATGTCCACATCATTTGGGGATTTGACTATGGCTCCTAGTTTGCAGTCATCTGCAAACTTCATTAGCCAGAGGCCTTCTGTGTTAGCCTGTACTTCAGAGAAGCAGATACCAAACAGGAGAGGTCCCAGGATGGAACCCTGTGGTACTCTACTTCTTTGTGGTACAAAGAAAGGAATTGATTAAAATTGCTAAAGGGACAAACATTTTTGTACTCTGTAGTACAATGCAGCATTAACAAAAATAAAGTACACTTGGCAAGGAAAAATGGATAACAATTTTGTGTGTTATCCACTTCTGTGGAAAGCAGCCAGATATATTTCACAGGTTTAACACAAATTTGTGGGCTAATAATGCAAAAAATGACGTTGCTTATAAAAATAATACTGTGGTCTTCTCTATTTAAATAAATGTTTTTCTTCTTTTCATTTTATCATTTGTGTGTCATTCACTGCATATGCTTCACTGGCAATGATCCATAGCAGTGAACTAGAGTTCACTTGTTAAGGAAAAAGAGGTAAATATAATTGTAGATGCCTTCTGTAGCACAAACAAGACTGAGTCAATACATGGCTGCCAGCAGTCTGATTAGTACTCAGTAATATAATTCCACCTGTCTACCAAGTGGTTCTATGGCACATGGTGCATGTGAAGTGAGTTTAGAGAAATAACATTGAAAGTTCAACTGCTGAATCCTACACTAAGGCACTGTATGAGCACATCCACTCATGCATGACTCATGCCATCCCAAATAGAAACAAGATGCTCTCATACAAAAAAAGGATGCCAATCTGGTGGTCCCCTTCCATAAACAAACTTTACAACAAAAGGAAGAAACTGTTACAGAAGAGAGGAAAATCCCAGGATGCAAAAAAACTCCCTTACCAGCCTCATTAAGAAACTGAGATCCCTCATAAAATCCTCCAAAGCTAGTTACGAAAATAAAATTGCCAAAGATTCCAAAGACAACCACAAGACATTCTATAACAATGTCAATAATCTAAATGGCAATTCTCAGATCTGCTCTGAGCTAAAACAGAATGGCATTAAATATACTGATCCTAAGGATATTGCCAATATCCTGGCAGATCGATTCAGTGCCAACTTCACCCTCCTCTCACCCCCTAAATGGCCCATCTCAATACCGGACGATTGCCAAATTCCAGTAATAACGGCCACACATGTAAAAAATGCACTCTCCAAAGCTAAGAATACAGCATCCATGGGACAAGATGACATCCTGGGCTGTGTACTACATGAACTGCAATATGAACTGGCACCTCACCTAAGTGTCATGTTTAATCATAGCCTCACCTCAGGTTTTGTGCCCACTGAGTGGCACAGAGCCACCGTTATCCCACTCCACAAGGGGGGATCCATCTTGGATTCCAGAAACTACTGTCCCATCAATCAGATAAGCCTTATCTGCAAGGCCATGGAGCGTATTATCATGGAACTTATAAACAAAGACATTGGCAACCTTCAAACACTGGACCCCACCCAGTTTGGGTTCGTGAAGGGCCAATCTTGTCTCCTGAACTTGATTGACTTCTTCAAATCAGTCTCCAGAGCCATGGACAAGGGTAAGGTCATCCACACAGCCTATCTAGACCTTTCCAAGGTCTTTGACACCATCCCCCACTCTGGAATTATAGATAAACTTACCAAGCTGGGCATTAATCCCTATGTCACCCAATGGGTTGCTAACTGGCTTACTGATAGAACCCACACTGTAAAAGTAGCCGACTGCAAATCCATCTCCAGACAAGTGACAAGTGGAGTACCTCAGGGTTCAGTCCTGGGACCACTCTTGTTTGGCATCTACTTCTCTGAAGTACAGGCCAACACTAAGGGACTCTGACTAACAAAGTTCGCAGATGACTGCAAACTGGGAGCCATTATTGAATCTCCAAATGATGTGGATACTCTACAAAAGGGCCTTACAGAAACAGATGCTTGGCGCCAGAGCCATGGGCTCAAGCTCAATGCCAAGAAATGTATAGTTATCCCCTTTGGGAAAAACATGTACCCGTGAATTACCATATAGGTGGCAGTACACTAAACACCGAAAGTGTGATAAAAGACTTAGCGACACAGGTGGACAGTGGTGTCACCTTCAATAACCACATCGCTACAACAGTCAGGAAATCCTTCTATGTGACACACCTCATCACTAGGGGCTTTTCATCCAGAAAAAAGGAGGTCATTGTCCCACTGTACTCATCCCTCATTAGACCCATTATAGAATACAATGCCTCATTTGGTATGTACCTGTCAGGACATCTGCAACAACTGGAAAGGCCGCAGAAATACCTCACTAAAAGAATCACAGGCCTAAAGCAGATGCCCTATGATGACCGCCTTAAAAACTCCACCTATACTCTGTCGCATATCGTCTACTCAGAGGCAATCTCTGCTTAACATACAAGGCCATGTCAAACCCAGAGCTGTTGGACATGCTACACTTAAAGAAATCCCATTCCCTCAGAGCCACATGCTCCAGGGATCTAAACATTGTTATCACAATAAACAAAACATGCTGGAGGGATAGGTTCCTGACCCAGAGACTCCTCAGACTCTGGAATAGATTGCCCATACATGTCAAGCAGAGTGTCTCTTTGGCCTTCTTCAAAAGGAACCTTGATGATTGGATGGGAGAACGGAAGTTCACCCCGGGGATCACGTCAGTTGCCCTGCTAGACATGGGTCCAGGGAAGTAAATAGTGTGGGAAGAAATAGCCAGGGAATTGTTATAGCTAGGCTTGTATAGGCCCTAGAACTGATAGCCTAGTACCAACCTATGAACCTATGTATATGTTGTTTAAAGCATAGCTTGTCATCTTTAGTAATGCCTAGCAATTTTGTAGTGTGCACTACTTCAATTTCAGTTTTGTTTTGGGACAAAATGTTAAACTCCTGTGGGGGAGGTTTGGATGAATGTATCAGTAGCCTTGATTTTTAGGGAGTTTAAAAGTAGCTGTGCTTCATGCGACCATGTTAATATTTCTGAAAGAGCATTTTGTGTTATTTTTAGGAGGACATGATATGATGGTAGAGTCATCCACATTCTGGATAAGTGAGCTCTGAAGGGAGACTATGTGTAGATTATTTGTAAATACATTAAAAGGTAAGGGACCCAGAATAGAGCCTTGGGGAACTCCTATTTTATTTATCATGAAGTCAGATTGATTATTTTGCCATTTTATGGATTGTTGTCTAGTTAACTGGTAAACCAAGTCAGAGGTTGCTTAGACCATCCTAGTGTTGCCAGTTGTTGAACTAATTTAGTATGTGACAGTGTGTTAAAAGCTTTGCATAGTTCTAGTAGCACTACAGTTGTTAAAGGATGAGCACCCAAAGCTCTATTCACGGTGTCAGTAAAGGAGAGTAAGACTATGGTTGTGGTATGTGCAGGTTGAAAACCATGGTTAGTAGGGGTGAGAAGATTGTTATTAGTGAGGTGTTTAGAGGTTGGGTGTGAACACATTTTTCTAGGATTTTGGATAAACGTGAGAGAATGGAGATTGGTCTATAGTTAGTTAAATCACTGGTAATGCCTCCTTTATATAAAGAGGTAATTATGATTTTTTTTCTAGATTTGTGGGACTGTGACTTCAGAGATAGATCAGTTCATTAGAATGTTGGTAGGGCATGCTATTGCTTCTGCACTAAGTTTCAAATATTCAGAGGGGACGTCATCTGTGGAGAGGGAGCATGGTCATAGTTTAGAGAAAAGTTTAAAAATATGAGAGGTTGGCACTGGTTGTACTGAGAAATTTATCATGTCTTGCAGATTGTTAGTGTCATCCTTATTGAGTGAAGGATCATGGCTAGGTTTATCCTGATGGTAATTTGAGGTAGCATTTTTATTGTTAGGAGAGCTATTTGTTACTGGTGGTGGTACTTTTACAAGTATAAGGATGCAATCAATGAAGTGAGAATTGAGATCTGAGCTATTTGTTTTGGGGCTTTGTCAGGAAATGGTGATGGGGTTTGTATGGCTCCTGGGTTAAGGATAGAGGAGGCATATTTCCAAAATTTTGGGGTTTTTTTTGTTTGGATAGTTGTTGTGTAAAGTACATTTTTTATCACTTTTAATTAGTTTTTTTGCTACATTATAAAGTTGTTTAAAGGTAATTTCCCTTTTTGGATTTTTGTTTCTGTGCCATTCCTTCCAGGCCCAGTCCCTAAAAATACATATTTGTTTGGTAGGTTTTGTAAGCCAAGGTGCATGACTGAGTTTTGTTCTTTTATACCTAATGGGGGCTAGAGTACTCAGGGTATCCAGAAAGACCTTATTAAAATAGTTTACAGCTTCATCTAGGAATAATGTTTTAAGTGGGTTCCAATTTTGTGCCTGAAGAGAATTTATTAGTGTTGATATGGAGAAGTTGGTAAGGTTTCTTGATGTTCTATAAGTGTGGGATTTGGGAATTTGTATATGGCTTTTATAAGTATATGCAGGTAAGTGGTCACTCAGAATCTTTGGGAGGGTACCACTATTGGTGAATTTATGAGCATCTGATGCAAGGATCCAGTCCTGTGTGGACTCTGGTTGTTTTGTATTCTAGTAGGGTTTGTGACAAGTTGGGTGTATTTAAATAGATCAATACTGTTTTCAGGGGTGTTTGAAGTTAGGTTTTGCCAATTAATATTAGTGTCACCCATTATGATAGTTTCTTGTGTTATATTAGGGGTGGTCCAGGATAAGACATCTTCGAGCAAAGGGATATTCTGGCTGGGGGAATATAGATTACTGCTATAATTAGCTGTTTATTTTTGTTTATTTGCAATGATGCTAAAAGTAATTAAATGTTTCCAAACGTTGGGACAGGTTTGGGATAAGAAGTAATGGTTAAGGAATCACGGAAGATCAAGGCTACACTGCCACCTTTCCTACTTAATCTGTCATGACAAAGGATATTATAGCCAGGTGGGACTCTTTTGGTATCTATTTGTGGCTTTAGCCATGTTTCAGTAACACCTATAATATCTGGTGAGTATTGAGCAAGTCAGGCTTGAAATTCTCGTATCTTATTGCAGACACTACGTACATTGATAGCTGTAATAAATAAGTTGCGAGTATTGGTAGTTGAAGTAGAGAAAGGGGAGGGGTTATTACTTACATTTGTTGAATGGGAAAGGCCAGAATTTGGATGAATGTCATAGCTTTGAGACAATATCAGGAGATGATTTCTAAGATGTTTAAATTAATACATTTTACAGGGAGACTCAGCTGCAGTAGGGAGTGCAGTTCTGAAGTTCATATTGTTTGTAATAATTTTAAATTTAGCAGTACCTAAGATGTTGCAATTATATAGGAAAGATGAGATATCTGAGAAGCTAGTACACTTGGGTTCTAGTGATGCATTCTGAATGGGAGTTGTTGTGGATAGTATAAGGTATATATTTTGAAAAGTGGTGGCATGGGATAGTATGATAAGTGCAGTAGTGTATGTGAAGGTAAGTAGAAGTGATGAAAAGGTGTTGGGCATTTTGTAGTGTAAGTTGCATTAAATATATGAGTAAGTTAAGCTAATATTAATGAGGTATATAAAGATAAGGTGAACTGAAGAATACTATAGGCTGGAATAAGTTGATAAATGGGTGTGGTTACTGTGTGGCTGATTGGTTGATGATTTTTATAGGGGTGTCTGTTTTGTATTCCATCAGATTCAGACATAATTGCATGTGTCAACTGCTTATCTGCATGAAGGCTGGTACAGAGCTCAATGCAGTACTGATAATTGCCCTTCTAAGTTCAACACCTCAGGGTATGATTATGCATGTGCTAAAACTTTCCCATCAGCAGCATAAAAGCTTTCTAGCATTGTGCTTCTGTAAGAAAGAACAACAAAATTACAACAAGAGGTATATTAGTAGGTGGCGCAACTTCTGTATGTGTTACTACAATTTGGAAGCTGAGATATCTGCATTTCCCAGTGATGTGACTCAATTAATTCAGTCTGTTAATGTATGTCTGCAGTCCAATGGTTAAATTTGCACCTTTGTTACAATGGTCTGTAACCTTTTCACACACGATCCATCACTAGTATTTACAAGTGCAGTGTCATAGTTCGGAAGTGCCTGTTGTATTATCAATGCACATTCTGCAAGCATGTTCCAAGACAACTGACAGTGACACAACAAATAGTTACTATTTGCATGCAATCTTGGATGAGCTGTCATGAATGAATGACTGATGATCCACTGTTTTATAATTGTGATTGGCACTGACACCCACTACTGTGAAACAGGCCCATTTCCATCACAGTAACGCAATATACTTGAATGACGCTATATAGGTGTTAACAGAGAAGTGTGTAATTACATGTGACAAGCACAGTGCTGTCATGTTGACCTGCACAAACACATGCATTGTCCTAAAACCTGTGTTTTGCAGCAGTTGATGTTCAAAACAATGATATTTTAATACTTACAAATGTGCATTTTCACATAGTTAAAGCCAGACTTCTCCTGTGGTGCTTGCAAGTCATACTGTAGTCTCTAGATTGCATAATTAAAAAGGTAGATGGTCTCTACTCTTTCAGTGGTAAACCCGTGTGTGTTTGTGTGTGTGTGTGTGTGTGTGTGTGTGTGTGTGTGTGTGTGTGTGTGTGTGTGTGTGTGTGTGTGTGTACGTGTGTGTATTTGTGTGTGCAGTTGTGACAGATAGGTAAACCACAACAACAGATGTGCTGTGCCCACGTCCACTCAGGAGAAGAAGAATTTAACTTTGGACACAGCTCCCTCCACACTTTTTACCACAGATATCTTCTCTGAAACACATTGATGAGGTTATCCTGTCAAATATGCACTCTCTAGCCTTAATAAACAAACTTCTCCTGTGGTGCTTGCAGCTACTATTGTGCTCTCTAGATGGTGTAACCTGGCTATGTGGGACATTTAATTCCCACAATGGGGACATTCTGTGTGTGGTGAAATATCAGGTACATATACAGCAGATCCTTGAAAAGACATGCTTTATCAACTTCCAGTTTGGGGAAAAAAAATTACCTGGATGAGTATTCCACCATCTCCTTATCCCAGTTTTACTACAAATATCTTTTTTGCAACACAGTGCTGAAGTCAGTCTGTCAAAAGTGCACTCTGTTCCTATTAGAGTTAGACTTATCCTGTGGTGCATTTGGCTAATATGGTGTTCTTGATATTCTGAAACTGATTATGTAGGTGGTTCTCATCTGATAATAGTAAACCTGTGTTTGTGGTTATACTGACACAAAAGTAAAGAATGAATAATAGATGTCCTGTGTCAACTTCTTTTCAGGAGAAGAATTTAACTTTGTACACAGCTCCATCTGCACTTTATCCCACATTCACCACAGGCATCTTCTTTGCAAAACACTAAGGTCATCCTGTCAAAAGTGCAGTCTCTACCTTTAAAAGTCAGACTTCACCTCCAGAACTTGTGGCTAATACTGTGTTCCTGAGATTGTGTAACTAAGTGGGTAGGAGGTTCAAATCTCACTGTGGTGAACTTTTGTATGGTGCTCTGATGTCAGGTATGTACAGGTTCTTGAACAGATGTGCTGTATCAACTTCCACTTTGCAGAAAAAAATTAACCTGCGAGATGACTTCCCCAATCCCTTATCCCATTAACATCTTCTCTGCAACATGCTGGTTTGATGACCCTTTCAAAAGTGTACTTTGTCAGTATAAAAGCAAGACTTCTGCTGTGACAATTGTGGACAGTACTGTGTTCTCTAGGTTTTATAACTAGATAGGTACATGACTCTAATCTAACATTGCTTAAATAGTGTGACAGTGTGCTGTTATGTATAATTGGCTCTGTAACAACACCCATTATGTAAAGTTCCACTTAGGAGATTTTTTCCACTGGCAGACGGTTAACCTATAAACTTTTATTACCCCCAGGCAATACTCAGTTTTGGAAACACAATGGTAACATTATGCTTTCAAAAATGAACAATATCACAGTTGCAGTATGAGTTATCCTGGGGGACTGGGTGTTGATAATATGCTCTCTAGGTTGTGTAACTAAATAAGTAGGAGGTTTGAAGCCAGCAATGATTGACTGTTGTGAGTGTGTGTTGATCCATCATGCTGTGTAGAAAAGGATTCTAATGCATATGGGACATGTAGCTGTTTATTGTTACTGTGCTCTTTAACCATCTTTTTAGAAGAACATCACTGTATTAAACAATTGTGATGTCATCCATTCAAATGTGTACCATCACAATTGTAAACCAACATCTCATATGGCTTGTGTGATTCAGGCAGGGCTCTGTACCTTGTGAACTAGGTAGTCAGTTCAAATCCAGCCATCACTCCTTAGACTCACTTGTGTCTGTATGACTGTGAATGTGCATGTAAGTAACAATATCATCACCCAACTATGTGTGTATCTGCATAGCTGGAGATTCATAGTACAATAATTTCTGCACGTTTTTCACATGGAAATGCTTTATTGGATAATGATGATGCCATTGGATAACATTTGACTTTCCTAAGAGAACTCCTAAGGCTTTTCCTGTGGCATGAGGACATGGTTTGTATGTCGTTGCCTTAGTAATGCATGTGTTTGAATCCATGGCTATCCACACATTGTGCATGATTGTCAAATCCACACATTATGCATGATTGCCATTCTACTGTCACAGTGATGACTGCATTATACATCACATGTGTTTGGGTATACATAGCATCAGGCAATGTTGTGTGACAAATAGACATCTAGCAACAGTCTTTTAAAGGAATTATAGACACTCATATCCCTTGCAGCAATAACATGATGTAAATACCCACACATCTCACAATGTTAGTAATACTTGTACTGTTGCACATCTATTCTTCACAATATCATGGAGCTTCTGTCATCATTTACTCAGATGTTCAAAACCCTCATAAACTAATGGTAAACATTGTTTGCCCTTATGCTGAATGACATCCACAACTCTTATAATGTGTACAATTACAGCTGGAGAAACCTCCCCCATTCCATTTATCTCATACAGATTTTTTGCAACATAATCGTTTGATGTAATGTCTTTAATAAGTGGAGCCTCACAGATTCATTAAGACTTCCACTTGGTACATGTGATTCATACCCATGTTGTTAGTGGTGGATTTACATAGCTTGCTGTTCAATTCCAGCAAAAGGCAGTATTGCATGAATGCACTGACATTACACAAACACCACTGCATCAAGTTATTATTCTCATGTGTTACTTTGGAGAGGGCAATATGAACTAATTTTGTAATTTCCTGGCAGTGAAACAGTTGTTCTGTGCATGTTGGGGTGTCAGTGGTCCTGTGGCACATGCATTGAGCTAGCATATCTACACAGAGTGTAAGAGTGTGTTTCAATTGTGCAACAATGTTGTTGTGCAAAACAACAAGAACAACTTCCTTGGTCAAAAAACATTGATATTACACTCCTGACATTTGTGGGAACATTTCCAGTTACCTCCCTGTCATAATCCTGACAACATCGCATTACAAAATTTATCCTTAAATGTCCTTTATTATTTCACACATTAATGTCATTTATTTGTGAAACTATTCATTGATAATGTCACATAGCAGATGCAGTCATTACACAGCTTTACGCAGTGTGTAGTAGGATAAGCAGGGGTTTGAATCTGGTAATATCTCTCTGTCAAATGTTGAGTATATGATGGATCCATTGCTCTGTCCTGTGACAGATGCAGTGAATACACAGCTCTGTAGAGTGTGTAGTCTGGTAGGCAGGGGGTTGATTCTGGTAACATATGTCCATCAGATAAATGTGTCATGGATCCATTGCTATGTCCTGTGGCAGATGCAGTGAATACATAGCTCTGTAGAGTGTGTAGTCTGATAGGGAGGGGTTTGATTCTGGTAACATTTGTCCATCAGATAACTATGTCAGACAGGAGTGGCTTGAGTAATGGTATTGTTTTAAGGTATCACCCTTCAAAGTAGGGAATCCATATCTGTTGCAATAGAGAAGTGTTGCAAGCCCTTCAAGTGTGTTCATCATGCCACTCACAGTATGTCTACTTCTGTGGTGTCACATATTGATACACACATTTCTGATATCTGTCCTGGTATGTGTTTGAGTCCAGCAAGATGCAAATGTTGAGTATGTCATTAATTGTTCACATTAATTGTTCATTTCCTAATAATAATGTTCTGTATTGCATGTCTTCATCCAAACATTTGTGTATTACTGTCATTGTTTTCCTCACATTGCACAGTTTTATAGGACATGAGGGCTTAACATAACATCTGTTACAATATGCATGATGCCAGATCATCATAAATTCTGAGTGGGCCAATGTTAGGGCACTTTCTAATGTATTTGTGCTGTTTACATGCTGTTATGGCAGTGTTCGCTGTAATTTCTTATGAGCATGCCCAGTATAATCATGTAGCAGATGCACTCCATTTACAAATGGAGACCTTGAAATACTGAAATGTCCTCTGAGCTATGTGGTAATTTGTCACTTGTGTATAGATGTATTTATTTGTCTTTGCTGGTCGGGAAGTCTGGCCGGGCAGAGCCCATTTTCAGAGACGGCATGGGGAGAAATGTTCCATCATAATACATTTATATTAGCAAATGAATTGCAGACATTTCAAGAAAAACAACAGTTACATTTCTCAGAAAAAAACAAATATAATTACAAGATAGGTATATACAGTAAAGGTTTTACATCAACAATTATAAGACTATACTTTTCATGTAGCTCTAAAATTTTTCAGAAAGTAAACAGATTGATACTGTAGAAGGGAAAACATAAAGAAGTTTAGTTTTCTTAGATTTTGTAGAGAAAGGTTTGCAAGGAGTTCAAGATACATAATGAAGTAAGTTATAAAATTATGTAGAAAGACAGATTTAGTATTGTATAAGTTGTAAAGAGTTCAAGAGATAAAATGAAGTAATTTATAAAATTATGTAGGAGGGGAGGGGAGATATTATTATTGTATAGGAGGATAGCGGTAATATCATATGACTGACAGAGCATAGTATAGTAATATCATATGACTGACAGAGCATAGTATAGCAATATCATATAACTGACAGAGCATAATATAGCAATATCATATAACTGACAGAGCATAGTATAGTAATATCATATAACTGGCAGAGCATAGTATAGTAATATCATATGACTGATAGAGCATAGTATAGTAATATCATATAACTGGCAGAGCATAGTATAGTAATATCATATGACTGACAGAGCATAGTATAGTAATATCATATAACTGACAGAGCATAGTATAGTAATATCATATGACTGGCAGAGCATAGTACAGTAATATCATATGACTGGCAGAGCATAGTATAGTAATATCATATGACTGGCAGTGCATAGTATAGTAATATCATATAACTGGCAGAGCATAGTATAGTAATATCATATGACTGACAGAGCATAGTATAGTAATATCATATGACTGACAGAGCATAGTATAGTAATATCATATGACTGACAGAGCATAGTATAGTAATATCATATGACTGACAGAGCATAGTATAGTAATATCATATGACTGACAGAGCATAGTATAGTAATATCATATGACTGACAGAGCATAGTATAGTAATATTGTATGACTGACAGAGCATAGTATAGGATTAGTTCTGTCTAGGCTGCCTGTTCCAAACTGGTGTATCTGCAAGGTTTATAACTTAGATATACAGGAGATGCATGAGATAAGCAGAGTGGTGGATGGGGGCAGTTAGAAAAAGAAAAAGATGAGAAACATTGTTTAATGGGTGGGGGTGAAGAGAGGTGTGTTTATTCAAGTGCAGGAGGGAAAGTTGCTAGGGATGTAATGATTCAAGTAAAATAAACAATAAGACGCCTGTGCTTCAGTGTTATTATATTACTGTTTAAAATGTACATGAGTACACAACGCATGCTTGTCTAATACATGTTTTGAGGTAATATACCCCATTTCTATGGTTGCCACACACAAATGGTAAAACATGTCCTTTTCTGCTGTGCATGTTAGCAAGGACCATGGCTACATTAGGGCTCATTTCCTCCTGTTTATACATCATCAAGTGCAGAGTACAGTAGTACTGTCAGTTATCACACATACATTCCCGGTATATACATGTCATATTCGATAACTGCAACCAAACATCTGCGGTGGTGGAGTGGTAGCATTGTTGCCTCACAGCAAGAGGGTCTCCCGTTCAATTCTCGGCTTGGGACGGGAGTGCCCTCTGTGTGGAGTCTGTATGTCCTCGCCGTGGTTGAGTGGATGTTCGAAAGACATGCGTTGAATGGGCATGCCTTTGTTGAAGGCTGGGCATCGGGCTGGCAACTCGATACCATAAAAACCAACTGCCAATCATTAGTGGACTGGAGTTCTGCTGTGGCGACCCCTAACCGGGAAAAGCCGAAAGACAAACAACATTTAATAACTGCAATCCATGCAAATAGCCCCCAAATGTATCTACTGTCCTTAGCAATTATCTCATCTCGCCATGCTATCAACATTCATATCCCATTTACTCCCCTTTGTTTATTTATTTAACATTTGTTTACCAGGAAAGTCCGAATTGGAACAAAGCCAATTTTCAGCAGAGGCCCGGGGAGAAATGCTCCAGATGCATGTGTTTGTGATGTGGGAGGAAACTAGAGCACCTGGAGGGAAGCCACCCGAATGCAGGGAGGACATACAAACTGAGCAGAGAAGGCACCCCAGCCGAGAATCAAACCGGAGAACCTCCTGCTGTGAAGTGACAATGCTACCACTGCACCACTGAGCCATCTATGTTACAATATTGTATTGTTTCCCTCTCACATCCATTGTTTTTATGTCTGTTTTAGCTATGTTCATGAGTCAAGAATTATGACCAGGATTTAATTTTATATCAGTATGGAAGCATTACTGTTTCTTTGTGATATAATCACATTTGACTGCATAAAATGAATATATTTTCTCCATTTACCCTCCCCTTGTACTTTTGCCTGGAGTATTAACAATGTATTCAGTGTATATCCTCGCCCATTTAATGTCCCTTCCATCTTAATTCTCCATATCGGCTTGCCCTTACTTCATATGAGCTGTCCATGTGTGTTTGCAGAATAGGCTGCCTTATAGGCAAGCTGTTTTGTTTACATTGTATACTTGTGCTTTTCTGCACAGCTTCATGGACACAATGAAAAGGTGCTTGTAAACATGTAAGCACAATGAAATGCATGCATATTCAATGAGCACTGCTGTTCATCATGCTAACGTGCAGTAGAGAATGGGCGACCTGTAGATCCCACCATGAAATGCCCACTGAGAAACGAGTCTGCACTTCACGGCAGTGTATCAAGCTGCTGTGGAGCTCGGACTGAAAAAACCCAATGCGCACCATTATCTTACTCTCATTAAGCAGAGCTTTTGGTGTTCAGTGAGTGTAAAATAAAAAAGAAAAAAAATTAAAATGGAAAAAAGTATGTATAGGTCGATATCTGAGAGTGTATGCATGTATGAGAGCGAGCGAGAGCGTGATCAAGCTATTATTTTACACTCACTAAGCAGCGCTTTTGCTGACCAGCCAGTGTAAAAAACAATAATTCAAACAGAAAAAAGTTTATGTTTATGTTTCTGTCTGCGTAAAAGCAGAAGAGAGTGTGTGTGTGTGTGTGTGTGTGTGTGTGTGTGTGTGTGTGTGTGTGTGTGTGTGTGTCTGTGTCTGAGAGAGAGAGAGAGAGAGTGTGTGTGCGAAAACTGAGAGCGACCATGCAATCCCTGGCAACAGCAGCTCTTATAAAATTGCAAACTTGCGTAAATAAAAGGATCAGTGTTAACATGAATATTTTGAAGGAAATAAAAGTCTAAAACTCAAATGTATGCAATTATTTAGTAATGTCAGTCTCCAATGGCTGCCAACAAACCAAATGTTTTAAGAATAAGGGACCAAAAAATAAAGTAAATTACCTGCATATTTTTAAAGTGTTAAATTTTAGATGCAAAATGCTTCCTCCAACACAATTAACATATATACTACAGCAAGTCTGAAACAGACGGAGAAACTATTTTGCATAAAAAAATAGTAATAAAAAAAGAATAAATAAGCAAGAAAAACGCAACAATTTTACAAACAGCCCATTCTCTAAGCACAGACTGGTCCCCTTCAATAAACACATCACAGCGAATGACATTTGACGACCCTTGTTAAACTTCCATTAACATAACTTCACTAACCAACATACCTCTCAACCTCTTGCAGTAAAAAATCTGGACAAAGCCGTATATAAAAGAGGGACAAAGGCCCAAAAATAGGGAATTTGTTTTAAATATTGCTCTTATCAACTTAGAAAGTTGGTAGAGTAACAGGTTTTGAATTAGCATTATTTTTTTGAAGTGTATGAAGTCTGAAACTCAAATGTCTTTCACTATTTTCCAACTTCAATCCTTAATGATTTGCCACTAATTTGCCA
This sequence comes from Protopterus annectens, assembly GCF_019279795.1. NCBI lineage: Eukaryota > Metazoa > Chordata > Ceratodontiformes > Protopteridae > Protopterus > Protopterus annectens. The sequence continues at coordinate 474,433,128 of NC_056740.1, forward strand.
GAAAAACACAATTTTATGAAAAACAGACCAAAAATATGAGGCAAAAATCTGGACATTCTGCTCAAATCTGTACAGCTGAGAGGTATAATCCGATATTTATTAATTACAACTGAAATGCAGTATAGCTGATATTAATCACAGCATAAACATCCATGTAATGTTAACCAGAACAGCGTGACCTCGCTCATCCTGACCCAGTAATCAGCATCCAATCACTCGCTTCATTTACCACTTATTGAATTAAACATCCAACCAATAAGTAATGTCCTTACCTCCGCTGACTTATTTTACTTATCAAGCAGCGTCCAGCTGCTCATTTTCCTTTCCCAACTCATTGAAATGAGCAAATAAATAAAAGTAATGGCAGAAGGAGATGACCGCAAAAGGCAATGTAGTCCACAAAAATAGCGTATAAAAACCTTTAATCACCGCTTTCATTAACTGACTTCCTCAGAATACGTATTCTGAGGAAGTCAGTTGATGAAAGCGGTGATTAAAGGTTTTTATACGCTATTTTTGTGGACTACATTGCCTTTTGCGGTCATCTCCTTCTGCCATTACTTTTATTTATTTGTTTTTTGGCAAGGTATTCTGAGGAAGTCAGTTGATGAAAGCGGTGATTAAAGGTTTTTATACGCTATTTTTGTGGACTACATTGCCTTTTGCAGTCATCTCCTTCTGCCATTACTTTTATTTATTTGTTTTTTGGCAAGGTATTCTGAGGAAGTCAGTTGATGAAAGCGGTGATTAAAGGTTTTTATACGCTATTTTTGTGGACTACATTGCCTTTTGCAGTCATCTCCTTCTGCCATTACTTTTATTTATTTGTTTTTTGGCATGGTATTCTGAGGAAGTCAGTTGATGAAAGCGGTGATTAAAGGTTTTTATACGCTATTTTTGTGGACTACATTGCCTTTTGCGGTCATCTCCTTCTGCCATTACTTTTATTTATTTGTTTTTTGGCTACCTTTTCATTTTCATTGAAATGAGCGTCCAACACCAGAGGTGGAACAGAAGTGGGCAAGCCTGTCCCTCTTCTCCGCCCACCAGCCTGACCAGGCTGTTCTCCCTCTCTCCTACCAAAATTCCAACAACATAAGCGCTCATTAAAAGGCATTAAGCCAAACATCATTTGATGCATGGCACCCTCTCTAACCAAACTGGATCTGTGTCATCACCTCCTGAAGCCCAATCACATAAATAGCCAAAATAGCCAATAGCCTAAACAGCTGAAATTAAACCACCGGTCCCTCTCCAGTGTTAAAGTAATAAACCATAACCTCATAACCTAGCATAAACTCTGTATATTAGCTAAATTCTCACTTACCTAACTACCAATAGTAGCTTCACATTGACTCCCAGGTCATTACCTACCAAATGTACCACCAAAACACTAAAACCCACTCCATGCGAAACCATGGAAGCACAATAGCACACCATCATGCCTAACTGCAGGCCTGTTTTACTGCCCAATGTACACAATAATTGAACTGTCCTTTCCAATCTATATAATAGTAATCTCGCCATCAATCAAAGATGGTAAAAAAAACACAATACAGGGAAAATTCTCCCACCCACAATTATGATGACTAACAATGTAACATTCCCCAATTTACATGAAAAGTGATATTTTAGGTTTATTAGCCTTTACAGTATTAAAACTCATACCAAATGGTAGCACTGCCAATCCTACAACATTGTCCCATCCTGGTCATCCAGATGCAGTCTCCATCATACCTATGCCAATGAAGTCTGGGGTCATATTCTCACACCAATCTGCCACCAGCTACCTTTGTTTCTTGAAAGCCAACTTCTCCTGCACTTTGGGATGCCTGGGGTTCTACCGCTGCTGTGCTGACCCTCACTGTTGCCCCACCTGCAAAAGAAATGAAAACTTTAGTATCAAACTGTAGAGAGAATAAAACCCAGAAATAGGGGCCTAGTTGAAACATTCCTGTCAGTAACTGGGCCTGAATGCCTTTTTAGAAATGAAGTTCATGACATTCTACCTCTATGAAAGATTTGCAGTAGGAAAAGCAACTGTAAGACATTATTTAGTGACTACAGTCCTCAGATCCTCCCACTGATTTAGCAGAAAGTACAACTTTTATGAAAACACCCCAAAGACATGTAACAAAGTCTAGACCATTGAGCAGCCAGCCTATCTTGAATCTGCTAGTTAACAGCATGAGCGTTATCCTAGCCCCCCACCCCCTGCCAAGCACTAGCCTGCATATCAAGATCATATCTCCCCACCTTTCACCGCAAGAAACTTACTAACCTCTTAATGTAAGAACAAACACAAACAATCACAGACCTATCTCAAAATTACTCACATACTACGACCCATGGAATAATGTACCCGATAGAAACTTACTAACCTCTTAATGTAAGAACAAACACAAACAATCATAGACCTATCTCAAAATTACTCACATACTATGACCCATGGAATAATGTACCAGATAGAAACTTACTAACCTCTTAATGTAAGAACAAACAAAATCACAGACCTATCTCAAAATTACTCACATACTATGACCCATGGAATAATGTACCCGATAGAAACTTACTAACCTCTTAATGTAAGAACAAACACAAACAATCACAGACCTTTCTCAAAATTACTCACATACTATGACCCATGGAATAATGTACCCGATAGAAACTTACTAACCTCTTAATGTAAGAACAAACACAAACAATCACAGACCTATCTCAAAATTACTCACATACTATGACCCATGGAATAATGTACCCGATAGAAACTTACTAACCTCTTAATGTAAGAACAAACACAAACAATCACAGACCTATCTCAAAATTACTCACATACTATGACCCATGGAATAATGTACCCGATAGAAACTTACTAACCTCTTAATGTAAGAACAAACACAAACAAACACAGACCTATCTCAAAATTACTCACATACTATGACCCATGGAATAATGTACCCGATAGAAACTTACTAACCTCTTAATGTAAGAACAAACACAAACAATCACAGACCTATCTCAAAATTACTCACATACTATGACTCATGGAATAATGTACCTGATAGAAACTTACTAACCTCTTAATGTAAGAACCAACACAAACAATCACAGACCTATCTCAAAATTACTCACATACTATGACCCATGGAATAATGTACCCGATAGAAACTTACTAACCTCTTAATGTAAGAACAAACACAAACAATCACAGACCTATCTCAAAATTACTCACATACTATGACCCATGGAATAATGTACCTGATAGAAACTTACTAACCTCTTAATGTAAGAACAAACACAAACATTCACATACCTATCTCAAAATTACTCACATACTATGACCCATGGAATAATGTACCTGATAGAAACTTACTAACCTCTTAATGTAAGAACAAACACAAACAATCACAGACCTATCTCAAAATTACTCACATACTATGACCCATGGAATAATGTACCCTATAGAAACTTACTAACCTCTTAATGTAAGAACAAACACAAACAATCACAGACCTATCTCAAAATTACTCACATACTATGACCCATGGAGTAATGTACCCGATTGCTCTAGCGTACCTTCACTTCTGGAATTTAAGTCCGCAACTCAAATGCCTATCCTTACTCTCAATGCATGAACAGATAGTAGTGGATTTTGTGAAAAGGATGGACATGGCTGTGGTGAATACGTATTTTAACAAGAGGGAGGAGCATAGGGTGACATACAAGAGTGGAGGAAGATGCACACAGGTGGATTATATCTTATGTAGGAGGGCCAGTTTGAAGGAGATTGGAGACTGTAAAGTGGTGACCGGAGAAAGTGTAGTTAGACAGCATAGGATGTTGGTTTGTAGGATGACGTTGGTGGTCATGAAGAGGAGGAGGACTGTGAGTGCAGCACCAAGGATCAAATGGTGGAAATTGAAAAAGGGTAATTGTGAGGTGGAGTTCAGGGATGAGTTAAGGCAGGCACTGGGTGGCAGTGAAGAGATACCAAATAGCTGGGTAACTACAGCAGAGCTAGTAAGGGAGATGGCTAGAATGGTTCTTGGTATCACATCTGGACAGAGGAAGGACGACAAGGAGACATGGGGTTGGAATGAGGAAGTACAGGAGAGTATACAGAGAAAGAGGTTGGCAAAGAAGAAGTGGGATTGTCAGAGAGATGAAGAAAATAGACAGGAGTATAAGGAGATGAGGTGCATGGCAAAGAGAGAGGTGGCAATGGCTAAGGATAAGGCATATGAAGAGTTGTATGAAAGGTTGAACACTAAAGAGGGAGAAAAGGACCTGTACCAAATGGCTAGACAGAGGGACCAAACTAGGAAAGATGTGCAGCAGGTAAAGGTGATAAAGGATAATGAGGGAAACATACTCACAAGCAAGGAGAGTGTGTTGAGGAGATGGAAAGAGTACTTTGAGGGGTTGATGAATGAAGAGAATGAGAGGGAGAGAAGGTTAGATGATGTGCGGATAGTGAATCATGAAGTACAATGGATTATTTATTTTATTATTTATTTTATTTTATTTTATTTTACATTTGTTGACCGGGCTAGTCTAGCTGGATACATATCCTTTTTCAGTAGAGGCCCGAGGAGAAAAGCTCCAATAATGAGAAAAATAACACACTACAATTAGTTAGAGGTACAACATTATAAGGATAACAAATCAGTATGACATCAATATATACATGGTAGAAGAAAAAAATGCTAAGCTAAGGAGGTGACAGGACAAGCTAATGTGGTATGATGACATGGGTACAAGTGTGGTAAGTCAAATGGTAGAGAAGAGCTTTTGAGTGAGAAGAGTGAAGGGAACTATAAAACCTATAGGAATTAGTCTGGGTTTAGACATGGGCACAACCAGTGGGACTTTAAGTATTCTCTGAGACTGTTTTTGAATTGGTTAAGTGATGGCATGAGTCTAAGGTAGTTAGGAAGGGAGTTCCAATGCTTTCCAATAGAGTTCGCATAAAGAGCGTCGCCACCCAAGTTATTAGATTTGATGGTTGATACTTGGTTACTATTTGAAGACCTAAGGGAACTTAAGTTGGTGTATGGGGTCAGGATTTTACTCAGTGAGGGGGTTTTGTCTGGTTGATTTATAATTTTAAATGCTTCGGTGAGTTGATTGAATTTAAGAAGATTGGGCAGTTCTAGCCAGCCTAGTTTCCTGAGGTTGAGGCAATGGTGGGTGCGATAGGGTGTTCCTGTAATAAATCTGGCAATATGGTGGTAGGTGGTAGAAAATTTATTGAGCTCACGTTTATTGAGGAAGGAAAATATAGGGGAGGCATACAGTAGGGTGGTAAGGAGATGAGTGCGGGCAATGGTTAATCTAGCATGAGGAGTGAGAAAGTTCCTGATTCTGTACATTGAACCTAGTTTCTTGTTAACTGACTTGATGGTTTGGGCAATGTGCATATCAAATTTGAGCTTATGGTCAATAGTGACACCTAATAGCTTGGTGTGGGAGACGGGCTCAATGATGGTGCCATTAAAGGATTCGACATAAAAGGACCTAGAATTTGCAGGTTGTGGCTCAGGGGGTAGGAGAGTGGTAGACGAGGGGAAAAATAGGAGTAACTTGGTTTTAGTTGGGTTAAGTATGAGTTTCAGGTCAGAGAACCATTTTTCAACTTTGGCAAAACATAGTTGGGTGGCTGTTTGGAGTTTCTGGAGAGAGAGATCAGAACAGATCAGGGTGGAGTCATCCGCATATTGTATACAAGTGGTTCTAGGGATGATTGTGTGAAGATCATTAATAAAAACAGAGAGAACAAGGGGGGCAAGTATGGAGCCTTGTGGGACGCCAATGTTGTTAGGGAGTAGTTGAGATAGACTATTATGCCATAGGACTGCTTGGTGCCGACCAGAAAGGTAGTCCTTGAACCAGTTGAGTGTCAAGTTGTCCAGATGAAAGGTTTGCAGGGTGTGGAGTAATAGCTGGTGGTTTACCATGTTGAAAGCTTTTGATAGATCAAGAAAGAGCGCAGAGGATATAAGTTTATTGTTACGGTTGTTGTTTATTGAGTCGACAAAGGAGAGGAGGGCAGTAGTAGGACTGTGATGGGGGCGAAAGCTATGCTGGGTAAATGATAGCAGATTATTGAGGGTGAGGTGGTGCAGGAGTTGTTTGTGAATACACCGTTCTAAAATTTTTAATTATGATTAGCAAGGAGGAAGTAAGGATAGCTATGAAGAGAATGAAGAATGGAAAGGCTATTGGCCCAGATGACATACCTGTGGAAGCATGGAGGTGTTTAGGTGAAATGGCAGTGGAGTTTTTAACCAGATTGTTTAATGAAATCTTGGAAAGTGAGGGGATGCCTGAGGAATGGATAAAAGGTGTTTTGGTACCGATTTTTAAGAATAACGGTGATGTGCAGAGCTGTAGTAACTACAGAGGGATTAAATTGATCAGTCACAGCATGAAGTTATGGGAAAGAGTAGTGGAAGCAAGGTTAAGAAGGGATGCGATGATTAGTGATCAGTAGTATGGTTTCATGCTGGGAAAGAGCACTACAGATGCAATCTTTGCTCTGAGAGTGTTGATGGAGAAGTACAGAGAAGGTCAGAAGGACTTGCATTGTGTTTTTGTAGACTTAGAGAAAGCATATGACAGGGTGCCTAGAGAGGAGTTGTGGTATTGTATGAGGAAGTCAGGAGTGTCAGAAAAGAATGTAAGAGTGGTACAGGATATGTACGAGGGTAGTGTGACAACATTGAGGTCTGCAGTGGGAGTGACGGATGTGTTTAAGGTGGAGGTGGGGTTACATCATGGATCAGCTCTGAGCCCTTTCTTAATTGCAATGGTGATGGACAGGTTGACAGACGAGATCAGACAAGAGTCCCCGTGGACTATAATATTTGCAGATGACATTGTGATCTGTAGTGAGAGTAGGGAACAGGTGGAGGAGACCCTGGAGAGGTGGAGATATGCTCTAGAGAGGATAGAAATGAAGGTCAGCAGGACTAAGACAGAATATGTATGTGTGAATGAGAGGGAGGATACAGGAATGGTGAGGATGCAAGGAGTAGAGGTGGTGAAGGTGGATGAGTTTAAATACTTGGCGTCAATAGTTCAGAGTAACAGTGAGTGTGGAAGAGAGGTGAAGAAGACAGTACAGGCAGGATGGAGTGGGTGGAGAAGAGTGTCAGGAGTGATTTGTGACAGACAAGTACCTGTAAGAGTGAAAGGGAAGGTCTACAAGAGGGTAGTGAGACCAACTATGTTATATGGGTTGGAGACAGTGGCATTGACAAAAAGGAAGGAGTTTGAGCTGGGTGTGGCAGAATTAAAGATGTTAAGATTTGCGCTGGGTGTGACGAGGGTGGACAGGATTAGGAATAAGTATATTAGAGGGTCAGCCCAGGTTGGAAGGTTTGGAGACAAAGCCAGAGAGGCACGATTACGTTGGTTTGGACATGTGCTGAGGAGGGATGCTGAGTATATTGGGAAAAAGATGCTAAGGATGAAGCTGCCAGGTAACAGGAAAAGAGGAAGGCCTAAGATAAGGTTTATGGATGTGGTGAGAGAGGACATGCAGGTGGTTGGTGTGACAGAGCAAAATGCAGAGGACAGGAAGAAATGGAAACAGGTGATCTGCTGTGGTGACCCCTAATGGGAACAGCTGAAAGAAGATGATGATGACTCTCAATGCTTGAACTGCACGCAGTAGTTCCCCCAGGACTTCAAACTAAATTTCTGCTCCTCATCTTTTTTTTCTTCTCCCTTTCCTTCTCCCCATTTAAACCGAAATGCACAACACTAGCTAGGGGCTTCAGGTGCCAGCAACCTGCAAGAAACAATAGATTTTATGCAGTACATACCTCAACAAAAAACTCAAGCATACACAGTCTACATATACCCTGGGCAGCCGCAATGATCTGCCACAACTACCCACCCCCAACGAAGACCCACATAGGGACCAAGCTTCGACTGCACTTATCTACTCAGAATGCTCAAATCTGGGCACACCACAAACCATGGCCCAAGTTCAATATCCATGCGGCTCTGGCAGCAGACATGTATGCTTGGCAACCACCACTGCCTGCAGCTGTCTCCCTGCACTTGGGAAACTGCCGTTCCCAACAAAATGCACAACACCACCGAGAGGAAAAACAGCAAAGGAGAGACAAAAAAAAAATACTTTTCCACTTCCTGACCAAAAGCAGCCCAAGGCCTACCTGCACCACCAAAGCCACTGGTTGTCATGGGTATAAAACTTGCAGTAGCAAGTTCATGCCAAAATGCGATTACTTACCCAGTTACACTTGCAAAAACCCCTTTGCTCCTCCTTACCCTTACCTCATTTCCTCCCACTCATCCCTTATTCCCATTTAACCCCTTCATCCCCCTTGCCGTCTTAATTCTCACTACTCCATTTATCTAACCCCCCCCCCCCCGACAATATCCCTGGACAAACTGGTTTGTTACCAAACCTCATTTATGCCCTACAGGGTGTGTGTTATTGTGGAAATAACACCCTTTCAGGGGTGTAGAAGCCCTCCACCTGCAGCATCGGCATGCAGAACACCACTGGGTGGCCATTATTCCCACAACAGCACACACCCTGTTGGGCATTATTGCTTGCATAATCATGTAGGTTTTGTGCAAAGCCTGCACGATTGTTAATAAATCTCTGGGTTGATCTGCATCTAGTATGTTGAACGATACAGGCTTAAACTACCTTTGCAGAGACACATTTACTTATGTAAGTAGATACTTTTCATATATGGTTCATAGGTTCATAGGTTGGTACTAGGCTATCAGCCCTAGGGCCTATACAAGCCTAGCCATAACAATTCCCTGGCTATTTCTTCCCACACTATTTACTTTCCTGGTGATATATTCAAGTAATCATTTTATCTGCACTCACTGAATTAATTCCCTGAAGGAAACCTTGCTTTTCTATCAGATTTGTAAACTCATTTATGCTATAATTATAGCAGCAAGTAAGAGCTATGTTTAGGAATTTAAATAAAATGTAAATAAAGAGCTTGTGTCTGTAACTGTTTAATATAACATTATACATTGACAAATCGTTCCATATGCCCATAACTTTCTGGTAACATATTTGAAAAGGGTTTGATATTTCGTAATGGTAAACCATACGTGGTGATGTGATCAAATCATATTTCACCTACAGTGGGGTCATTGTTTGGTCACAAGGACAAAAGTTGAGTGAGCAGTCTGCACCTTATACATCCACTGTGGGCAGAACATGTCTCTCCTGCACATTCTGTTTTCAGCATCATCAGTAACAGTGTTAGGTCTCCTTTCCAAAATTAACAGTTGTCCCAACAGGGAAAATAAAGCCCTCCACTCCCATCAAATTTACATGAAAAACAACATAGCTAGTGCAGACCTGTCCTCTGTACTACTATGGACAATGTCCTGTCCACCTCCAGTTACTCTGTAATGCCTTCAGTCAAAATAAATTGATGGGTCATCTATAAATCTTAGTGTCACGTGTTGTGTACAAATTATACTGTATTTCAGAATACTGCTTGTAAAGTAACATGAAGTAGACCCCCCCTCATTTGGCCTTATATGTTCCCATATCAACCTCTACTTTTTCTCCAACACATCCTGTGTGAACTATCCTTTCGCTTGGCAGCAGTTTCATGCCTCAGTTCCCAAGAGCACTGCATGAGTGGAATGGGTGAGGTCTTGAAATGCAAATCGTTATCAGTTTTCCTATGTTCAGCTCTGCAGTCTTATATACATTTAATAAAACTATTTGTGGATGACTGAAAATATTTGATAAAATATACTTTAGACTTTACAACAGTTGTCAAATAAAGTGCAAGAAGGTGGCATTTTTTGGAAATGCTGTATGACAGAAATATGATGGACAGCTTCTGGACAGTGTGAGAAAGGTAATAACATTTCTTATATAAGGTGAGTATTACTTGGACATGGGGAAAGGTTAATCAGTGAAAGGGGGAAGTATTGGAACAATGATGTGGAGCAAATGAAGACCTAAGGTTTAAGTTAAACTGGATTAGTAATGCATCCATTAAGGAGAGACACTGGAAGACTTGGTAAGCCAAAATGTTTTATCTCCCTTCAGAGCCCATATTCATAAGTGACTTCAATTACTCCATTATAAACTGGGAATCCAACATGACTCAAAACTTTTAATCTCAGATATTCCTGGACTTTGTAAATACAAACACCCTGGAAGGAATAATTTATACGCCCACCAGGGATGCAAACATACTGGAGCTGGTACTCACAAACATGAGACAATGCTGCACCTCCACTCACATCATAAGCTCCTCTCTGGTAAGGTTAGATCATAAAGCTGCCTCCTGTGCAAAAAAATAAATAAATAAAACTCAGGGCTCCACCCTGGTGGAATCCAAAGATCAATAAGTTGTACAACAAATGACAAAGAAAAGGGCATGTTGGACAAGTGTTTACTTGCCCTGGGAAAAATTTGCCATTCGGGTATGTGAAGTTTTGTGATTTTCATCTCACAAAAATGAAGTTCAATTATCTGTCTTTTGAGGTTTAGAAGTAGATCCATCCAGAGGGTAAATCAAGTCTACCAAAGCAAAATTTTGAGTGGACACAAGCTTCCCAGGATAAGTACAGCCATAAGGCTTTCTTTAGCTATCTCCACAACCTCAAAGACCATTAACAACAACAGTGTACAGAGCTAACTGCAAATGGAGCAAGAAGATATAGCAAATCTACTAGCCTACAAATACAGTAAAATGTTTACCTCTCCTCCCCACAGGTCAGTTACAGTGAAATACCATCAAACATAACCCCCAACTATCACTAGGGAGCAAGTGCTAAATGCATGCTCGAGGGCCAAGAACATCACATTGATGGGCATGGTAATATCCCATAATGCCTCATAAACAACATGAAGCATAACCTATCAGGACCACTGGAGTCACTATTTAACCACAGCCTCCAGACAGGCTTTGTGCCACATGAATTGGGAACTGCAACTGTTATCGCTCTGCACAATGGTGGGCCATCGATGATAACTACAGACCCACATATCTTATCAGTCTGATTTGAAAAAGCTACGGAAAGAATTATCATGGAAATTATTAATAATGACATAGGAAACTCATGTCTGTTTAATCTGATGGACTTCTCTGAGACAGACACAAGGCAATGAATGAGAGTAAAATAGTGCACACTGCCTACCTTAATCTGGCTAAGGCATTTAATACTATCCCCCACTCGAGCATTGTAAACAAACTCATGGAATTAGCATGACCCCTATGTTACATTCTGGATAGCCATCTGGCTCTCAGATAGGACCCAGGAAGTTAGGGCACATAGATGTCAATCATTAGTCTCTGGGCTCTGGGCTGTGTCTGCTGCTTTTTATCATCTACTTCTTGGGATTAAAGACCAACATCAAGTACCTCTGGCTAATAATGTTTGTAGATGATTGCAAACTAGGAGCTCTCATACAATCTTCCCAAGACACTGATGTCCTACAGGAAAGGCTGGCACAGACAAATGACTTGTGCCAGAGCTGTGATTTAAAACTCAGTGCCAATAAATGCATAATATTACCCCTTGGGAAGTAAGCGACTGCAGGAAATGACCTCATTGATAACACATTTCTAACAGTAGACCCAGTAGTCAGGGATTTGGGTATGTATGTTGATAATTACCTCAGTTTCAATACAACATGTGTCCAAGGCAGTAAGGAAATCATTCTATGTTGCTCAAGTTATAAGCAAGGACATGGCATCCAGGTCCAAGGACATCATCATTCCGGTGTATTCTACACTTATCAGACCCATCATTGACTACATCACCCTCTTTAGTATGTACCTAACCAGGCACATGTAACATCTGGAATGTCCATGCAGGTTCCTCACAAAACAAATACAGGCTGTTAACAACCTGTCCTAAGCAGATCATCTCAAAGTCCTATTCCTGTATTCTGTTTCTACAGACTGTTGAGAGCTGATCTATGCCTGTCATATAAGGCATCCTTGGAACCCACTCTGATGGACCTTTTGCATATTTGCAAGATGAATAACATCATAACTGTCCAATCTAGGGAATTATGATTGCAACCTAAATAGCACATGTTGAAAGGACAGGTATGTGTCTCAAAGAAAAGACCTTCTCTGGAACAGGCTTCCCATCTATGTGAAGCAGAGTTCTTCCCTAACCCTAAGTGTAACCTGGACCAGTCTATGGGAAACTGGAAATTCATCACTGGTATGGCAACTATGTATCTAATGGACACAGGCAACCTGCAAATGTTTGACCAGCCATGCATCAGCTTACATATACCCCTTAAAATAACCTCTAGATTGAATATATTTAGCCTGCATGGCTCAGCTTAGAAAAGCCCCTGTGGTCATTATCCTAGTATATGCCTACAAGCCTGTGCTTCATTATCTTCCTTATGTGGTCAGCTTTTCTTACTCACATCCATTAAATAGTAATGACAGTAGGTCAGCATCTTAATATCACACTGTCTGAGCAGTTATAACCTGACTATAAAACATGTATGTAATGCAATTCGAATGTCAGACATATGGTGTAACACAGCAATAGGTCACAAAACATCAGAAGTCTAATTAAAGTTGATAGTTGCTGGGCACTCACTATCAGAACTAACTTTACTCACTCAGCAGCCAATAAAATTGTCCATCCAGCTGTGCTCAGAATATCACAACCTCAAGGAATGTTCTATCATCACTATAGCCATACTGAAAGTTATGTAGGTTTTGTGGAACCGAGCTGGAAACAGTTACACACCTTATTGCTGGTTGCAATGCTCTAATGGCAGAGGGACTGCATACTGAAAGGCATAATAATGTGGCAAGATTGTTACACTGGAGATTGTGCAAACATTATGGTACCGAAGTGGCTGAGAAACATTGGAAACATGAGCCACACAGAATCATAGAAAATGATGAAGTTTACATCACATGGGATCACCCAATACCAACAGTCCAAAAGATAGATACTAGAAAACCGGACATAGTAATCAAAGAAAAGAAGACAAAAGTAGCATTGATCATTACAATTGTCACGCCTAGTGACTACAGTGTCCTGCATACAGAGAGACACCAAGTCATAAAATACCTTGATCTGCAGGCGGAAACGAGAGCCATATGGAAGAAAGATACCCAGACAGTTCCAATTGTAGTAGGAGCAACTGGTCTTATAAAAATGAATTTACAATTATATTTAGATATGTTACCAATTCATGTAACACCGTATGAATTGCAGAAGGAGTCATTGCTGGGCACATTGCGGGTACTGCGAAGAGCACTTTTAGCTAACATCATAGAGTGAAATAATACAAATTTCATGAACTTTAATTGCACTCTGACTTAGGAATGGGGCCCATTCCCATCATGGTATTAGAAACCCAAAAGACTTCGAGAAATCAAAAAAAAAAAAAAAAAGTTACACATGATATTGTGAGCTCCATTAACATATGGAGGTCTCTCCATAAACCCCACCTAAGCCTTTGACAGCATTTCCTGCTCACATCTTGTCAGTCATCTGCCTACCTGGGGTTTAGGACAACTGTAGTGTCAATGACTGTATTGTAAGTGTATAGAATTATAGAGGTAGCATCTATTTATCAAACTTCCCCTTAAGCTGAGTTGAGGTACTCACTCCATCATAAGCATAAGGAAACAGCAAATTGCAGTGACATGCAATTGTACAGAGTAAGTTAATGCTTGATGTAACAATTATATCAGATTATATACATTATGTACAATAAATACACTAGATAGTCCCTGAGGTTCATTAACAATTATACAGGTTGCGTGCAAAGCCATCACAGTTGCAAACATTACCACGATCAGCAGCAAAGCTCATAGAAAACTCATGCTGCTCATCATGCTTATATGATTCCAAGCAGAACTTCGTGGTACTGCGACAGTGTTGGTGGCTCACAATTTCTAACTTTCTGGGTTCTGTCTGTGAGCCAGCTGGCTATCCACCTGGTGACATAAGGGTTTATAGCTAACCTCTTGAGTTTGTCAACAAAGCCTGTGTTGAGTATTGTGTCAAATGCCTTGGTCAGGTCAAGGTGCTGTGGTGTAGCAGTTGTATTGTTGCCTCACAGCAAGAGGTTCTCCAGTTTGGAGTCTGTATGTCCACCATGCATTCATGTGGGTTTCCTCTGGGTACTCCAGTTTCTTCCCATATCACAAAGACATGCATCTGGAGTGTTTCTCTTTGGGCATCCCCTGAAAATTGTCTTCATTCCAAGTTGGACTTTCCCGATAAACAAATGTTAAAAATAAAAAGAAGGTCGGCAGTAACCATTTTACCCTCATCCACTGCTTCTGTGACCTTCTCAAAGAAGTCTACCAGGTTGAGTAGGCATGCCATGCCTTGATGAAACCAAATTAAGTTGGCCCAGTGTCTGAAGGTTTCCTATGTCATTATTGATAATTTTCATCCATCCGTCCATCCATCCTCAATCCCTTTTCCCATTTTGCACATGGGATCGGGGTGTCACTTCAGCAGTGACAATCATCTCAAGCCAAATTTTACATTTTGGTTAGCCAACCCTGTCATGGTAGTTCATTAGTACCACTCACTCACACATACACCCTCACCTATGGCCAATTTAGAGTGTCTAATCCACCTACTGCATGTCTTTGGAATATGGGAGGAAACTGGAGCACCCAGAGGAAACCCACGTGACTGCAGTGAGGACATGCAGACAATGCACATAAGGCATCGCAGTCAAAAATCAAACCGGGGAACTGCTTGCTGTGAGGCAACAATGCTAACTGCTGCCCCACCCCAGCCACCCCTATCATTATTCATTATTAACCATTATTGATCATTTCCATGATAATTCTTTCCATGGCTTTGCATATGAGACCAGTGAGACTTATGGGTCTGTAGTTTCCAGGGTCAGTACATGGTCCACCTTTGTGCAGAGGGATGACTGTTGTTTTTCTCCATTTGTGAGGCATTAAGCCTGTTTGGAGGCTACAGTTAAATTCCAGTTGCAAAGGGCCTGATAGTTCATGTTTCATGTTATTTAGAGCATCCTGGGATATTGTCTGGGCCCATTGATGCAGTTTTCTTGCCCTTTGATGCTATTTGCTGAGAGAATGTTGAGAGATTGAGAGAGTTGGAGGTGAATTTCTTGACCTGTAGGTTTGCTATATCTTCTGGCTCAGTCTACGTGGTTCCATTAACAATAAAGTCTAAACACAATTGTATTGCCTTTGAGGTTGTGGACATAGTTAAAGAATGCCCTGTGGTTGTCCTTGGCCTGGGAGGCCAAATTTACCTCAAATGTAGCTTTGGTAAACTTTATTTTTTCTCTGCATTGTTTAGTTTGATGAGTGCTTTATCCTGCTGAATGTATACCTTCTAATTTTTGCCATGTGATGAGTGCTTCATCCTGCTGAATGTGCACCTTCTAATTCTGCCATGTGATGAGTGCTTCATCCTGCTGAATGTGCACCTTCTAATTCTGCCATGTGATGAGTGCTTCATCCTGCTGAATGTGCACCTTCTAATTCTGCCATGTGATGAGTGCTTCATCCTGCTGAATGTGCACCTTCTAATTCTGCCATGTGATGAGTGCTTCATCCTGCTGAATGTGCACCTTCTAATTTTGCCATGTGATGAGTGCTTCATCCTGCTGAATGTGCACCTTCTAATTCTGCCATGTGATGAGTGCTTCATCCTGCTGAATGTGCACCTTCTAATTCTGCCATGTGATGAGTGCTTCATCCTGCTGAATGTGCACCTTCTAATTCTGCCGTGTGATGAGTCCTTCATCCTGCTGAATGTGCACCTTCTAATTCTGCCATGTGATGAGTGCTTCATCCTGCTGAATGTGCACCTTCTAATTCTGCCATGTGATGAGTGCTTCATCCTGCTGAATGTGCACCTTCTAATTCTGCCATGTGATGAGTGCTTCATCCTGCTGAATGTGCACCTTCTAATTCTGCCATGTGATGAGTGCTTCATCCTGCTGAATGTGCACCTTCTAATTCTGCCATGTGATGAGTCCTTCATCCTGCTGAATGTGCACCTTCTAATTCTGCCATGTGATGAGTGCTTCATCCTGCTGAATGTGCACCTTCTAATTCTGCCATGTGATGAGTCCTTCATCCTGCTGAATGTGCACCTTCAAATTCTGCCATGTGATGAGTGCTTCATCCTGCTGAATGTGCACCTTCTAATTCTGCCATGTGATGAGTGCTTCATCCTGCTGAATGTGCACCTTCTAATTCTGCCATGTGATGAGTGCTTCATCCTGCTGAATGTGCACCTTCTAATTCTGCCATGCGATGAGTGCTTCATCCTGCTGAATGTGCACCTTCTAATTCTGCCATGCGATGAGTGCTTCATCCTGCTGAATGTGCACCTTCTAATTCTGCCATGTGATGAGTGCTTCATCCTGCTGAATGTGCACCTTCTAATTCTGCCATGTGATGAGTGCTTCATCCTGCTGAATGTGCACCTTCTAATTCTGCCATGTGATGAGTGCTTCATCCTGCTGAATGTGCACCTTCTAATTCTGCCATGTGATGAGTCCTTCATCCTGCTGAATGTGCACCTTCTAATTCTGCCATGTGATGAGTGCTTCATCCTGCTGAATGTGCACCTTCTAATTCTGCCATGTGATGAGTGCTTCATCCTGCTGAATGTGCACCTTCTAATTCTGCCATGTGATGAGTGCTTCATCCTGCTGAATGTGCACCTTCTAATTCTGCCATGTGATGAGTCCTTCATCCTGCTGAATGTGCACCTTCTAATTCTGCCATGTGATGAATGCTTCATCCTGCTGAATGTGCACCTTCTAATTCTGCCATGCGATGAGTGCTTCATCCTGCTGAATGTGCACCTTCTAATTCTGCCATGTGATGAGTGCTTCATCCTGCTGAATGTGCACCTTCTAATTGTGCCATGTGATGAGTCCTTCATCCTGCTGAATGTGCACCTTCTAATTCTGCCATGTGATGAGTGCTTCATCCTGCTGAATGTGCACCTTCTAATTCTGCCATGTGATGAGTCCTTCATCCTGCTGAATGTGCACCTTCTAATTCTGCCAGGATTTTCTTGCTTCTGTTATGCAGCCTATTGATGGTGTGATTCCACCAGGGGGGCTTGTTTTTTGAGCTAGTTCTGTACTTCTTCCTGGTGGGTACAGCTGCCTCTGTGCAGCTATTAACATGCTTATATAGGGCTTTTGTCATCAGTTCTGCTTACCAGTGTTTTCAGGGTTTATGGGGGCAAGAACATTTGCCAGTGTTGCATTAATAGTAAGAAGTTAGCCTTAGAATACTTCCTGAATATTCTAGCATTGGCTGGATTTTCAGGATTTATTTTACTTCAAAGGAGACCATTTTGTGGTCTGACCTTATCAGAGAAGGGATTATACTACAGTTTGTGCAGCACTCTCCCATATTAGTGAAGACTATATCCATTATGTTTGCGCCCCTGGTTGGTGCACTGACACTCTAGTAGAGGGAGTTTTTATTTACAAAACCCAGGAATCTCTATCCCTGTATGTTTTATGTCGTATATGGCTCCCAGTTAATAGCGGGACAATTAAAGTCACTCATGAATATGGTATTGGATTCATTGGTGAGTGTTTCCAATAAGTCTAAATACATGTTATGGCTTGCAAAGAAGTGGTAAGGGATTTTTCCTCTGGTAATTTGAATGTTGTGAAGCTAAAGTGCATTATCCTGCTTGACCAGCCTTGAGTTATATTTATTTTTGATGTAAATAGATACACCTCCACCTTTAGCCCTTGTCTGTGTACTAGCTGATCTAAATATGTGGAAGATATGTATTATAACCTTGCACTGTTGGTGTGCTTTCTGTAGCTTTAAACCATGTCTTAGTGACTGCACAGATGTCAGCACTTTTTAGTGCAAGGACAGCTTGCAGGGAGTGGAGTTTTTCATTCAGACGCCTAACATTGAGCAGTAACATCTTTATTTTTTTTGGTTTTGATTTTACTATGTCAGAAATACTTTCAGTTTGGCATTGGTTAAAAAAGGCACTATGGGAGAGGCCAAAGTTTTAGCTAATATTCAAAAGCCTAGAGGGGAGAGGTGCAGACCATCCTAGGCAAAGCAGAGTGGTCTATTGACCATCTCCTTCCATGCTGACAAATATTGCATCCCCTTAGAATGACACCAGAAACTAAACCAATTATTAATGTCAGTCATCTTTTGTTCATATTATGGCATCATCCTTGTAGAAGTTAAAATGCTGCTCTGTGCTAGGCTCGTACTAGCCTGGGACACATATTCCAAGAGCTCCATGATGTCTCTCTTCATAGATTCTAGGGAGGTGCAGCTCAGGTCATTTACACTCAAATGGACTATGGCAGAGTCATGCTGGTACTTGTGGTCCAATGACCTGAGTGCATGCATAATCTGGTGGATCCTGGCCCCCTGATAACCAACTGACTGTGACTTTCTCCTTACTTAGCCTGGTGATAGGGGCATCAGTGTGTCTCACACTGGAGTCTATAATGACCAGAATGTTGGATTATGTGGTGGCTTGCCTTATGGGTTTAGAAGTAGAGGCTCCATGAGATATGGCTGTATTTGCTGATGTGGGTGTTGATTTGAAAGCATGCATTTGGGGCTGCTGAAGGTAGTTGTTATGAATACTTCATTTAGGAGGTCTTTGTAGTTTAGGATAGTTAGATTTAAGTACCTCAGCATATGTAGGTCTATGTCTCTGCTTTGAACTGTGTGTGATGGGTGCAGCGTGTGTACTACTGACAACCTCCTTCACATTAGGAGTGCTTTTATGTGAGAGCTTTACCTCCGGTGACATTGTGTAAATACATCTCTCACATACCATATCAGTTTGTTTGAGAACTACCTGGTTGTCAGTAAGTGTGAGGCAATTTCTACAGTGCCTCAGGATGCTCATATCCACTAGGCTGGTACCGGAGATATTGGAAAAGTTCATATCCATGGCAACAGGCCCTTTTTTATTGATTAGACAGTTGCAGTGAGGTCAAGAGTTAAGGTTGCCACCCATCCCGTTGTCAGCGGGACACTCACAGGTTGAGCTGCCTCATCCTGTTGCCCGCTGTGCAAAGTAGTGGGACTTGAAAAGTCCCACTTTTCAATCACACTGAATTGCCATGGTAAAGCCACAATTACTTCTGGCTTTTCCACGGCAATTCAGTTACATCACCAACCCGGACCTGCAGGCAAAGTTGCTGCCTGTTAGGTCCAGATGCTCTAATTCATGCAGCAATTGGCTGTAATTCATGAAAGGGGTGGGGATTGGGGCAGGAAGAGCCCTGTAAAGATCACGGCTGTAGGAGTGCTTTGTTTTAAGCGCTTCTACAGTTGCAAAAAAAATAACCGAGGTTTTTTTTTTTTTATAATGAGCCATCCAGCCAGCCAGACAGCTAGCCAGCAATCCAGCCATCCAGCTATTCATCCAGCCAGTCAGCCATCCATTCATTCATGCAGCCAGCCTTTCATTCATGCAGCCAGCCATCCATTCATTCATGCAGCCAGCCATCCATCCATTCATGCAGCCAACTAGACAGGCATCCATCCATCCATCCATCCATCCATCCATCCATCCATCCATCCATCCATCCATCCATCCATCCATCCATCCATCCATCCATCCAGACAGCTAGACAGCCATTCATCCAGCCAGCCATCCATTCATTCATGCAGCCAGCCATCCATTCATTCATGCAGCCAGCCATACATACATGCAGCCAGCCATCCATCCATCCATTCATACAGCCGGCCATCCATTCATGCAGCCAGCCATCCATCTGTTCATTCAGCCATCCATTCCATCCATCCATCAAGCCATCCATCCAGTCATTCATCCATCCAGCTGCTACTCCCACCAACCAGCTAGCCACTCCAGCAGCCAGCCAACCAATCAACTAGCCACAACAGCAGCTGGCCAGCTAGCCACTCCAGCAGCCAGCCAACCAGCCACTCCAGCAGTCAGCTAGCCAGATAGCTAACCACTCCAGCAGCCATCCGTCATACCCATAACAGCATCTCCTTCACCGCTCATGTGGTGATGTCATGGTAGGGGTGTGGCCAGTGTCATATTGACCACACCCCCATGCCCCACTTTGGCCCGCTTAAAAGGTGGCAACCCTATCAGGAGTATCTGGTTTGCAACTCTGGGAGCAGTGCTTGTTACTCAGTGCAGATTTTGTAGCTCGTGAATGCTAATGAGTTCACACCTCATTTGCATATTCACACTAAGTGCAGATTTTGAAACTCATTAATGCTAATGAGTTCACACCTCATTTGCATATTTACACTGAGTGCAGATTTTGTAACTCATGAATGCTAATGAGTTCACACCTCATTTGCATATTCACACTGTTCACTGGGCTGAATCTGGACTATATCAAGGAAATGTGTACCGTGTTGGGGAAGACTGTATATCCAGAGAGCTGCATATGCTGCTAATTGCTTGCAAAACATGTTTGTAGTGTAACAGCTAACTTGATGCAAAGATAAGTTGCAAATGTTTTTTACAAAATGTTGTATTTCAAACTTAGTGATGGATTGCATTTTACAATACATCCAGAGGTTAGTGTATGCATTGTTTGTCCCTTGCTGGCTGAATAAGCGTGTATAGTAGCTATTTATTTATTTACAAAAATTTGTGAACAATGTACATGACATTATGGAATATTTTCTATGCCCATCTTGCGAGTTATTGCAGAAGAGTATGATATCACTTTCTAGCACGGTCAGGAATTTGACGTTTGTAAAATCCACAATAAAAAATGGCAGGACCCAGAAACAGCAACTAGTCCAACTTTATTTAGTAAAACAACCACAAATGAACGTGTTTGCTTTAGTGAATAAAGTTAGACTAGTTGCCCTTTCTGGGTTCTACTCCTTTTTATTGTGGTTTTACAGTTTGTTTTCAACAATTTGACATTTGTACTCCACAAATGTGTCAAGCTTGTGACACATTATGGACTGCCCCCCCCCACACAATTGGACATCCAGAAGCACTTTTACCCATTTGTGCTGGAAGAGTGTGCATTGCTGTGGTTACTGCTGGAATGTACTGCTCAGTTACACAGCTGGTGTTCTCCTTACATGACATGCACACCTTCTGTCATTTCCTTTTTTTTGGTGGGGGGGACTACATTTACTTATGTGTACTAATATGGAGCTTTAATTTTGTATTTATTTTGTACATTGATGTTGGTTCTGGCATGGAAGGCAACACCAGTGGGTATACTGCAGAACTTCCAAGTAGGCAATATAATTCAATAATTCACACTCACTTCCTTGGTGTTAGGCTTGCCCTCATGCATTCTCCCCCACTACCAATACATGCCAGTGGTGGATAACTCTGCACTGCCCTTTGCACCTTTGGTTCCACATATGTGTGGGAAAGTAAAATGCTTGATGCACATTTATTATGCACAGTCCGTAGGTGAATACTGCAGATATCACAGTCATACAGCACTACTGACATTACTGTTGACAGCTCAGATGTCTAATCTTAGGGACATATAACTATTTGCAAGTGGATCTAAGCAGCAGTTATTTATTTTTATTTTTCAAGCAGTTTCCACACTTAGTTTGGGTCTAGATAAGGGCAAACTGCATATTTACTGTACTGTTTCCCTGTCTACCCAGTTTTGTTATAGAATTTTCTGCATCATGCAGTCCACACTTAGTCAAACAGGGTATAAAAAAACTTCTTTTTGTTGGCATAGGTCTGGCAACAGCAGCTGCAACAACTTTAATTAAAGCCTGTTTCACATATCACATTCTAATATTTTAATACCAGCAGCATATACTGATATGTTTTTTTTTTTTTTTTTTTTTTTTTTGTAGAGAATCATAGCTATAATACAAAGAGTTTTAGATTTCAGGACAAATGGCTACTCTTAAGTGTACACAATTACATTCTAGCTTCCTGAATAGGTCTGCCATGTCAGATTGGTTAATTAGCATGTCATTCAGTTACTTATGCTGTAATTCGCATATTCTGTTGTTTACTTTTGTTAAGCAGTTCTTTTCTTACCGTTTAATGAATATGAAATATTGCCCTATCGTGTATGCGCCAAAGTATGTGATAGCTGCACTTAGTGTAGCTGTTAATGAATCCGAACTCATATTGGTCCAATGTTTGTAAAAGGTGTCAGTTGCACTTCTGTGTGCGGTTGCAACATTCTATGCATTGAATCTCTTATATTTGATGTTGCTGACCATCACCCCTAGTGTCAAATGCATGCTTAAGCATAATGTTATTGAAAGGTTAGGCAGTATGCACAAGTCTATTAATACATTTTAAAACTGAATACTTCATGGCAGTTAATTCAACTTGGAAAATGATGGTATTTTGTTCCAGTTCATCAATATAATGGTCTTTACAATGGAATGTGGAGATTTGTTTAACCAGTGATAGCTGTATTGTAATTATGGGACTGGTTAAATAAAATGCTCTTTAGGTGGTAGTTATTGAGTGTTTATAAGTATCTAAACAAAAGTGTTTTTTGGATCCTTCAACAGGATCTGTTTTAGTTGAGATGTTGCTTAACTGAGAAAAATCTAAGATAAGATACTGTAATTAAGGTGAGAGCCAAGTCATATGGACCAAGGAATATTGAAATCAAAGAGGAGTAAAAACTTAATGGTAAAGGAGTCATGGAACCATTTTAGGATAGTGAGTAGTGTCTTAGTTCCAAGCTCAGTATGAACACAGAGGCAGCTGACATGTAAGCTATAATTTTTAGCAGTAGCAACTGAGACAATGATAGATTCAGCATCACAAAGTAAATTGGTTGGGTCATGGATACCATGGATATTTGGTTTGGATATTGTTCAAAACTAGGATGAGCATTCCACGTCTCATCCCACAGTATGATATTTTCTTAAAAAATGATAGATTAGTTGGGTAAAGAGAGAGTTCAGAGTATGGGATATTGGCTTTCATCCAGGTTTCAGAAATAACAAGTATGTTTGGGTTGTATTGAAGAAGCCATGTTTGTAGGAGTTTTGGTTTATTGCTTAAGCTTGTAATATCTGTGTAAAAGATTTTAAGTCCTTAATATTTTGAAGTTTGGTGATAGACCCATGGCCAATGGGGGGAAATGGATGCTGGGGCTGTGTTGAGGATATATATCTCCTGCTAGCTGAAGAATTAGTCAGGTTACAATTAGGGCAGAGACAATCAACTTGCATATGTGAAGAGCTGCAAACCCAGCAAAAGGGAACCCAAAACAGGAAGAAACAGGAAAAGGAACAAGGAAGTACTATTAATGCTCAGGAAGTACAAATATATGGACTTCCTGTTCGATGCTAAGTGATGCTTACATATCTAGACCATACGAAAGACACTGAGGTTTGTCTGCATACTTACTTGCTTGATTGTAAAACATTATACATTTATATTAGTATTAACAAAGTACAATCCAAAATCTGATGATATGTAAACTGTTTTTAATATGAGAAAAGCATTAATGTATGTTAAGGTCCAATGTGATGTCTTGTTAGCATTGGATCATATGTATTGTTACCAGGATGGCCCATGTCATAACTGAAAAGGGTCCTTGAACTGACCCACATGTCTAAAATAATTAATTAAATAAGTACTAGAGAAGCTGCAAGATATTTTAGCTGCTTTGCACTGATGACCTCTTCAACAGGACACAGACTCATGGTCTTGTGTTTATATACACATTAGCATATCCATTTTGTAACAAAATATAAAAAAATTAAAAAAAATAAAAAAAGATGAGATGACAATACATTGCAGCACTCATGCACACAGAATGTAGATCAGAGTGATATAACTTTAAGACGCATTCCAATGAGCCAGCTCATGTATATAAGTACTGAGCACGTGCAAGCAAGAATGCCATTTTGAGTGAGCAGCCATAGTGTGATCATGCAAGTATGTAGGCAGTTAGTTATTTAGATAGTTCATTTAAGTTTAATTTTCCTGCCATCCATTCTGATGTATTTGTATACAATAAACTACTTAAATGAACACCCAAGCCTCAATGTCTTCTTAATGAGTGACATGGTGTCAGAATGGGATCCAGAGATGCAGCCATGAGGCAACCAGTTAAAGTTGGAGGAATATATGAGTGGATCATCCCAACTGCTCAAATGGCTCGCAAAACAGGTCAGAAACAAATTCCAGGTACTAAAACTTGCTTAAATGATTTCTGTCAATACAAATATAAAGCAAAGTACTCAAAATGCTCAAAACTAATTTCTCATTAAATGAAATGTCCGAAACTATCGCATATTGATAAAAATATTCAAAATAATTACGAAAATGTTTGTAACAATATCAGAATCACATAAAATGTACAAAAAAGGGAAAACAACCATATTTTTCACTATGTGTAAGTTTTTTGTACTAACTAAAGCTATTCAACGTATCTGAAGTGTGCAAAGTGTTTGTAAATGTGTCTTACAGTTCAGTTATTTTGCAAAGTAAAGTTATTTCAAAGCACATTTTGCAGAGTACAGTCTTTTGAAGAGAGTATTGTGCATTTGATTATTATTACAAGTACCTGGTGTGCGTGAATGTTCGTACATAATTACAAGAGCAAAGTTTGCATTGTGTTTTACTATAATCTATGGGCATGGCAGAAGCGTTTTGCAGACCTGCACCACTTCTGTTTGATAACAATATTGCAGAAAATTGGAGTGTTTGAGTAGGAATATGATATTTTCATACAGGCTGCTTTTTCTGACAAAGACACTCATACAAAAGCATCTATTCTACTTAATTTAGCTGGCTCAGAGGCCATTGAAAGACAGCATTCATTTGTGTATGCACCTGCTGTGTTTGCAGGGGAGTGAGAAGACTGCCATATAGTGGTACTGGCTGAAACAAGGAAAGACCCTGAATGTTTAAAACGTAAATTTAGAAACATGTGTAACCCCCAAATGAATATTATGATGGAAAGGCACTTATTTTACACAGGGGATCAAAAGCCTGGTGAAACTATTGCAGCATATATAACTGACTTGAGAAATAAAGCAAAAATGTGCAGATTTGGTGATATGAGAGCTGTGCTGGACAGGCTTGCATGTGGTATGAATATTAATTAACTTCTTTATAATTGTTTACTGGGAAAGTCCAACTTGGAAAGTAGCCAATTTTCAGCATAGGCTTGGGGAGAAGTGCTCCAGATGCATGTCTTTGTAATGTGGGAGGAAACCCACACAAACGCAGGGAAGACATGCAGACTTTGCACAGAAGGCACCCCAGCTGAGAATTGAATGACAAAACCTCTTGCTGTGAGGTGATAACACAACAGCTGCACCACTGTCCCATCCAAATTTCCTGTTTGCAAGACATTTTGGAGAATATGAAGGTCTCACCAAACACCATGATATTGGGGGATTTCAACTACCCAAACATTGACTGGGAAAACTACTCAAGTCCCAACTCTTTTGCCCAATGGTTCTTGGAGTTTATAAACTCAAATGCCATGGAACAACTGGTCACCACTCCCACAAGAGGGGACAACATATTGGACTTGGTCATCACCAACATGGGGGCTCAATGTTCCACACCAGAGGTAAATCACTCATTGGTAAGATCAGACCATAAACTTATCACAATGGACATCCACATCCCAACCCCACCCCCAGCCAAGGAAACCACTGTGAAAAATTTCTCAAAAGCAAACTTCACACTTCTCAAGACTGAGGTGGAAAGTTTCAAAGCCCTCCGGGCTAATGGAAAATGCTACCCAAACCACAGAATCCTTTACAAATGCACTCTATGAGCACCTACAGGAATGCATGAATTGTGCCATCCCAAGTAAAACCAAGACTCACTCCTCCAAAAACAGGAGACCAGTCTGGTGGACCCTGGCCATAAATAAGCTATACAACAGAAGGAGGAAACTATTAAATGACAAGGCAAAATCCCAAAAAGGAAAGGCATCCTTGATCAGTACTAGCAAGAAACTTCGATCCCTCATAAAATCATCAAAGGCCAGCTTCGATAGAAAAATTGCCAAAGACTCCAAAGATAATCACAAGGCATTCTTTAGCTATGTCAAGATTCGGTTCCCATTCAGAAGCCTGAAACATCATAAGCCTGAAAATCAAAATCCTGAAACCAAAAGCCTGAAAATTCAGAATCCTGAAAACTCAAAATCCTGAAAGCCCAAAATCCTGAAAGACCAAAATCCTGAAACTCAAAATCCTGAAAACACAAAATAGACATACTGATGTCATTGTGGCTTTGCTATTGTTAGCCCTGTGGTGTTAGGTCATGCGTTGGGGTCAGGTAAGTGTGCGGTTGGTTTTATTTTAGGGTTAGGGGCGGTTTAAGTGAGTTAGGGTTAGGGCGCAGGTTAGGCATGTATGCAATAGTGACAAATATTGGGGTTAGGGGCGGTTTAAGTGAGTTAGGTTTAGGGCGCGGGTCAGGTGAGTGTGCGATAGTGACGGACCTTAGGGTTAGGGTCAGGGTCAGTTGGTAGATATTAGTGTCTTTATATTGACATATTAGCATTATTTGTGTTTTCAGGATTTTGAGTTTCAGGATTTTGGTCTTTCAGGATTTTGGGCTTTCAGGATTTTGAGTTTTCAGGATTCTGAATTTTCAGGCTTTTGGTTTCAGGATTTTGATTTTCAGGCTTATGATGTTTCAGGCTTCTGAATGGGAACCCAAGATTCTGGGTGGCAGCTCTCAGATCTGCTCTGAGATGGTGCAAAATGGCACAAAATACACTGAACCCACAGACATTGCCAACATCCTGGCGGACAGGTTCAGTGCAAACTCCCCCCCTTCCCCCCCAAAAGGGCCTGTGTCTATCCCAGAAGAATGCAGTCCCTCAGACATCACAGACACTCAGGTGAAAGCAGCCCTCTCCAAAGTAAAAAACACAGCATCAATGGGACCGGATGGTATCCCCGGCTGCATCTTACACGAGCTCCAAAACAAACTAAACCCTCACATGAATTAATTGTTCCAACTCAGCCTTACCACAGGTTATGTACCCAAAGAACGGCGTACAGCAACAGTGATCCCACTCCACAAAGGTGGAGTCATGATGGATCCCTGGAACTATCGCCCCATAAGCCTGACTAGCCTGGTTTGCAAGGCTATGGAGTGCATCATCATGGATCTCATAAACAAAGATATTGGAAACCTCCAAACACTGGACCCCACCCAATTCGGCTTTGTTAAGGGCAGATCTTGCCTCTTAAACCTAGTTGATTTCTTCGAAACAGCTACCAAAGCCTTAGATGAGGGAAAGGTAGTCCACACAGCCTACCTAGACCTCGCAAAGGCCTTCGACACAATACCCCACTCTGGTATCATAAATAAGCTTACCAGCTTGAATATCAAGCCATATGTCACAAGATCGGTTGCAAACTGGCTCAGGGATAGAACTCACATGGTCAGAGTCACGGGTGCCATGTCCGACTCTAAACCAGTTACAAGTGGCGTCCCACAGGGATCCGTCCTGGGACCCCTCTTGTTCGGTATATATTTCTCTGAGGTACAGGCAAACATAGGAGGACTGTGGCTGACCAAGTTCGCAGATGATTGCAAACTGGGAACCATAATAGATTCTCTGGCTGACACAAGCATCCTCCAGAAGGGCTTAACGGAGACTGATACCTGGTGTCAGAACCATGGCCTCAAGCTAAATGCAAAAAAATGCATAGTCATCCCCTTTGGGAAAAACAAAGTGCCCACAGATTGCCATATAGGAGGTAATCCACTAATTACAGAAGAAGTAATTAGGGATCTGGGGACCCAAGTAGATAGTAACCTCTCCTTTGACTATCACATTGCCAAAGTGGTTAGAAAAACCTTCTATATAGCCGACCTAATCATGAAAGGGTTCACATCTAGATCAAGAGAGGTCATTGTGTCCCTCTACTCATCGCTCATCAGGCCCACAATTGAGTACTATGCCCCATTTGGGGTGTACCTTACCCAACACCTGCAACAGCTGGAGAGACCTCAAAAATACCTCACCAAGAGGATCGTGGGTCTCAAACAGATGCCCTATGCAGCTCAACTAAAGAAACTCCAGCTCTAGTCAGTTGCTTACCACCTACTCAGAGGTGATCTCTGACTGACATACAAGGCCATGTCTAACCCGGAATTGTTGGACATGCTCCACCTCAAGAAAACCAGATCCATTAGAGCTACACGCTCCAGGGATTTAAACCTTAGCACAACAATAAATAGGATATGCTAGAGGGATAGATTCATATCCCAAAGGCTTTCCGTGCTCTGGAATAGAATCCCAGTCCATGTTAGGCAGAGCCCCTCGCTGACCCTCTTCAAGAAGAATCTTGATGAGTGGATGGGAAATCATAAATTTGCTCAGGGGATCACTTCCATGGCCCTGCTGGACAGAGGCTCAGGAATCTAGTCTAAAAGGGAGGCTAAAGCCAACACATTCTGGCTAGGCTTATAAATGCCCTAGGGCAGATAGCCTAGTACCTACCTATGAACCTATGAACCTATTTAACAGACTGAGCTACTGAATCATTGTAATAATGTGTAATAATGACAAAATGAAGACGTTTTTGCTTTGAGACATAGATTTAACATTAAATAAGGCCATTGAGAGTTGTCAGATATACAAGCTTACAGAAAGGCACACAAGTATGCTTACAAGTTAGAATAGCTGCAGAAGGCACAGTGACAAAGCTCATGTCAATATTATGCAGCACTTGGTTAAAAGAAACAAGTTCAAGCACATGGCAGCTACTGCAGGTCCTGTAACAGTCCCTGGGAAACCCCGAGTCTTTCCAGAAAATTCCAGAACATGCTCAATGAGGCATAGGTGTGAGTCAGCAAAGTCAAAACATGCGCCCCTGCCCAGCTTCATAGTCAACTGTCGTAATTGTGGTGGAAATCACGAACCCAAAAGAGAAAAGTGCTTAGCTTTTGGTAAGCAGTGTCATTCTTGCAATAAATGGAATAATTTCAAATGGTTTTGTAGATCAAATAAGGCACATTCTTTTATTAAAAGAGGGCATTCCAAGAGGCAAGTTGATCAATTAGAAAGCTGCAACCCTACTTTTTATGTTCATGGAGTATCTGTGCTTGGTGAAACAGTTAATGCAGTAGATTTATGGGCAAATAATGAAATCTTTTGTACTGTTTGGATTAATGGGACTCCTGTAGAGCTCAAAGTAGATACTGGCTCAAAGTGCAATGTTATGGCAGCAGAAACATTTTCTAGAGTAAAAGCTGCAGAACAACTTGATTTGACAAAGTGTGGAAATCCTGCTGCTTATGATGGTGAAGAGAGTCAAACCAAAGGCTCAGTAGTGCTTTCATGTTATTCTGCTGGAAACAGCTATGACTTGCGATTGTTCATAGTCAAGAGATATGTGCAGTCATTATTAGGCCTTAGAGACAGTTTGAAAATGGGACTGTTTCATTTAATAAAACAGTTCACCATGTAAGCCTGAATGACAACAGCTCACATTTTACCCAAACTTTTTTCTGAGTATGCTGATATTTTTGCAGACAAACTAGGCAAACTACCATTTGTGTACTCCATGAAGTTAGACCCAGAGGTCAACCCAGTTATTAGACCAGCATGGAAAGTTCCAGTAGCTATGCAGAACAGATTCAAAGCTGAGCTAGACAGAATGGTGCAGCTAGGAGTAATTTGTCCAGTAAAAGAACCTACTGAACGGGTATCCTCTATGCTCCTAGCTCATAAGAAAAGCTCAGATGATATCAGAATATAACTTGATCCAATGCACACAGTTGAAGAGGTTGCTGCCCTCATGCAAAACACCACCGTTTTTTTCTGTCTTAGATGCAAAGAGTTCATTTTGGCAAATTTTACTTGACCAAAATGCTTCATTGTTAACCAATGAAAATGTCTTACTAAATGTATTTTTATAATATGTTGAAAGGATTGTATATATTGATGCATGAGTCAGTTACTGCATTACTGACTGCTTTTAGAACATTTCAGCTTTCTCCTTATACTTGCATTATACATTATTAACCATTTGCCATTTTTCCTCTCTATTTTATTACAGTCCCTTGTTCTTTTTCCTGCATGCCTGTTACCTCTTAAAGCAGCTAGTACTTGGCATTCTGCATTTGTGCTGTCTGTATCCATTTAAAAGAAGCAGCTATAGTGGCCTTTACAACAATTAGCTCCAGACAGCTTGCTCTACATCATATAAAAAAGGGTTTTACAGTGTATGTGCCTATTCTGCCGTTTTGTTGCTTAAACACTTTTTCTACTATTTATCTGGGAGTGCACACTATTGGATACCTCTCTCCCCACCTTTCATATCATTGCTCGCTTTACAAATTGGACTCTTTCTTCACTTCCCCATTAAATTGTCTATTGTTGTTATGGCTTAGTTGACTGTAAAGGTATCTGTTTTTCTTCACAACCTGTACTGTTGCCTTTCTGTTCCTGGACATGGCAAGGCAATTGATTGTTCTCTGTAGTCATTTTGTGGCTCTGCCCTTCTCCGTTCACCCTCACTATGCTCAGGCTCTCTTCGCTCCCCTACCCTGCCCCATTTCCCACCCCCCCCACAACTTGTAGATTTATCCCAACCACACAACACCTGACTCACCTGCCACACCCACTCTTATCTAAGCTTCATCCCCCTCCTCTCGACTCACCCACTTCTAAACACACCCTACACCACATACATCTCTTCTCTCCTCCCCATCCATATCCCTGCAATACATACACCTCATTCATCTAAGCTACCATCCCCCTCCTCTCAATCCACCCACTTCTATACAGACCCTACACCACACACATCTCTCCTCTCCTCCCTTATCTATATCACTGCAATACTTACAACTCACTGACACTATGCCACTAACCCTCCAGTCCCGTCACCATACTATCCCCACACTTCTGCTCTCCTTATCCATCTGTCTTTACTTATTGTCCATTAGCACCACTTATAACCACCCACTCACCTGTCTACAATGTATCAAATCCCCCACATTTCCACATACCCCAAGTAACCTCTCCATACTTACAAACATACATCCAGTCACCTATCACCCTTTCCTCTTTTAACTCGCCTCTCCAATTCATTACACCTCACAGCACAAGAAACACCCAACCTTAAATATCACTTATTTTCAGTTTTCTACATTAACACCATGGCTAACATAGCAGTTCGACTACTACTAGGATGGGACAGCCATATCAACCCCAACCCACAGACCATCTCAAATGGTCCCTCAACCCCCCAGTTAAACACAAATCCACTGGCATACTTATACTAAACATAAACATTAGTAGTATAATGAATAAAATAGAACATTTACATTTGGCTATCTCTCTATACAACCCAGATTTAGCAGTCATCACAGAAACATGGTTTAAGCCCCATATTAAAGATAACTCCATTACCCCACCTGGCTTTAACATATTAAGAATAGAAAGAACACACAGAAGAGGTGGTGGCATTGCCCTTCTCTACAAATCCAACTTGAAAGTCCAGCTTCTTCAAAAAGAAACCCCAAATTTTGACAATGCTGAAACTCTATTCGCCAAACTCCTTTTAAACCAATACAAGCAACTCAACCTACTTAGCATCTATACACCACCAGGGGAAAACCTTAATACCCTAGAATCTATACTCCACTGGGTTTCCCACTCACTCTCCCAAGAAACTATAATCCTAGGTGATGTCAACATTGACTGGAACAGTATACACTCACCAGCAGCTACCAACCACATAAACCTATATAACTTCACCCAACTCATACACTCACCCACACAAATTAACAAGACCAGCAAAAAGAAATCCACCTTGGACTGGATCCTCACCAACCAGCCCAACAATGACCACCAATGTGGAACACTACCCAACTCTCTCAGTGACCACAATCCAACTTTTATCCTTCGGCACAAACTTAAATGCTCCAACCCACCCTCATTACTACAAACCCACTCCTGAAATAACTTCCCTTCAGAGCTATTCTCAGAAACCCTAAAATCCTGTAACTGGGCTCCGCTAGTAACTCTCCCCTTGATAGTGCAGTACAATACTTTAACTGTATATTCCTAAAAATTCTAAACCAATTAGCCCCACTAAAAACAGTTAGAGTACGTAATAATTCTGCCCCCTGGCAGGAGAAAACCACTAAGAACTTACTTAAGGATAGGGACAAAGCATGGACAACCTGGCAACAATACAAAACACCCAAAACTAGACAAATTTTCTCTGAACTTAGAAACAAAGCAAAAAAGCAGGTCAAGATGGACAAACAAAACCACTATATTACCTTACAGAGGAAAAACAGTAACAACCCACAGAAATTCTCAGCTGCAGTGAACAACATCCTACAACCTGGAAAAGCCACTATGCTACCACCAAACATTGAAGTCCAGACCCTGACATAGCCAAAAACTTCAACAACTATTTTATCTCTTCCATAATGAAACTTGTGAATGATATATCACACACTACCAAACCACAAAATGCCAAACTAACTCCATCCCTTTCTCACGCAAACTAGTACAAACATCTACAATTCAAAAACTCTTAGCAAAACTCAAACCAACCACTTCACTGCTGATAACCTACCAGCCGAATATCTCCAAATCACATCCAAGGCCATTACCTATCCCATCTCCCTAGTCATTAATAGATCTATTTCTGAATGCACCATTCCTTCCTTGTGGAGAAACTCATATCATTCCCCTCCACAAGGGTGGCCCCTCAACTGACCTCTCCAACTACCATCCCATTGCAATCCTATTGACCCTAAGATTCTAGAAAAGTGTATTCACCACAAACTCCTTACCACCTACTAACCAACAACCTACTATCTAAAACCCAACATGGTTTTAGATCATCCCATATCACCACCACTGCTCTAATTAACTTCTCTGATACCATTATCTCACACAAAAAACAAGGGAAACTGGTCTCCACCACCTTCCTAGACTTATCCAAGGCATTTGACACAGTTTCTCACAATAAACTCCTTACCTGCCCTCTGAACTCAACCTTGAAAATTTCACTCTGCACTGGTTCAATAGTTGCCTAAGCAATAGCTAATGATCTGTCAAATGGGTCAACTCCCTATCCCCCTCACTCTCCATCACATGTGGCATCCCACAAGGCTTAGTCCTAGGTCCCCTTCTCTTTAACATATTTACAATCTCCACTTAGCAACCACTAAAGCCAATATTGTTCAGTATACAGATGAAAGAACCCTAATCTGCACCGCACCCAACATCCATCTTCTACAAAGTAAAGCCCAAGAATCCTTTACTAAAACAGAAAATTGGCTAAACAATAAGCAACTGATACTAAACCCCAAAAACACAGTTAATGCTATTCCATCTAACCAAGCACAACAACCCAATCTTCACCATGCTCTCAGTCAATAACATCCCCATCATCCCAGTAACTAAGGCCAAACTGCTAGGCATCACAATTGATCACCAACTTAAATACAACAAACACATATCCAGAAAATATCTCTAAAGTACACAAGAAGCTAAGATGTTGCTATTGTAGCAAACAGTTCCTAACCCCCCAGTCTAGAACTACCATAGCCAGAACTCATCTCGTATCATCATTACTTTATGCCTCTCCAGTTCTAACCAACATTAATAAAACTGACCTGACCAAACTCTCCATATGTTACAATAAAATAGCTAGGTTCACAGCCAATGCTAGATCACACTCCCATCACTGCCAATTCCTACTTAAACTACACTGGCTAAAATTTCCAAATGTACTACTCTACCACCAACTCATTATAGCTCATCAAATTCTTTACCAGCCTGACAGAACCCCTGCCCTAGCAGCAATGTTAGATTTTCGCAACTCCAACAGGACACTAGGATCCAGTAACAAATCCCTGATCAAAGTCAATCCATGTAAGAACAGCTCTGGAGAAACTCTATTCTCCTATGATGTCACAAAAGCATGGAACACCCTCCCTCCCAACCTCATGCTACAAAATCGCACAATCATATTTAAAGACCTCCTTAAATCATACCTTTATGCTAACCCTCTTTGCAACTGCAAACACCCCAACTGAATCCTCATCCCACTGTAGGTAGCTTATGCCCAATGTCTCTGATGCTCACTTTACACTGTCACCTACGTGCATTGAATACTCTGTAAATATTATAAATATGTACCTATTTCTGATGCTCACTCTACACTATCACCCATGTGCATTGTACAATTTTTGTAAATATTGTGAATATGTACTTATTCCTGAATACCTTATGTACACCTATTGTACTAGTACTGTAAGGTATGTGATCTCCTAACTGTATTATTAGATTGTTATGCATTTAACTGTTTCTGCCTTATATGTTAGCTTTCTATCATATGTTAGCCAACTCCTTATTTGCAATCAACTGCCACTCTGTAAAAACCTATGTATTCACACTACAACGTCTTGGAGCTTTTCTCCCCAGGATTCTGCTGAAAATGGAACCTGCTGTCCTGTCGGATTTATCCTGGTAAAATAAATGTTAAATGAAAAAATAAATAAAAGAACAAGACAATACTAAATATATATTCACAGTGACATCAGAGTTCAAAACCACAGGAAATATTTAAAACAACATTGCAGGACAGTCTCAAATAAATAAAGAAAAATATCTAAACTAAGCTTCACTATATTCCTGCATAAGAACTTACTAAAAGAGCAAGGGAGATGTGGTGAATGTCAACCCCCCCACTCTTAAAAGCTGGCAGGATTTAGCATCTACTTGTAAAAATAGGCAGACAAGGACTTTTCCTCAGATCTTTGGCAGATGATGGAAGTCATAAAACAGCTGCATTCCTTCACGCTTCAAAATTAGCAATTAGTTCACTCCAAGGACAATACAGAAAGTTTCCTAGTACAGACTTTGTATCTCTAGCTGCATTGAAAACTTGAGAGATAGCCTTTTTATTGCATAGCCTCTAAAGTCATTTAATTTCAGATATTTTTCTAAAGTTTGCTGGACTGAGGTCAACCGTCCAGTTTCCTTTGTTAAGCATATACATTTAAACAATTACAATAGTGCAGGTGCATTTTTGTTCTCTTCCAGTAGGGCACATGGTGGTTACACTTTAAACACAGCACTCTACAAATACATTTTCAGCACACGTCTGTACAAGAAGTTTGATATACACATCACATACAGTTCTAATACATTTGTAACACAAGCATCTTGTATAAATCATTTTGATATTCACCAATGACATAAAATTATTTACAAAATTCCAGCTAGCTGTGCTAGCAGCATCTCCTTTCATCACACTTCTTCCCCCCCAAAGACTCAAGCTAGTTTTTTTAAGTGACCCTCGAGAAACATTGCTTGAAAGGAATTGGCCTATCTGGGAATACCTTGCTCCATTCCCTGTCTTGAGATTCCAGCTGCCTTGGCTTTGTTGATCCCAGTACAGTGCTGCACTGTAATATCATATGCCTGTAATCCTAGGCTCTACCATAGCAACTTGTGATTTTGCTAGCTGGCTTGCAGAGCCATCAATCCCCCTCAGACTCCTCCTGCCTTCTACTGCAAATATTTAGCACCGGGGTCCCTCTAACATGGTAAGGTTTATTCATGTTAACATGGTACAGTTTGTGCCCCTGCCTCCTGCCTAACATGTAGATAACATCACTGACCTGCCTTATCACCTTGTAGGGTTCCTCCCAAGCTGTCTGCAGCTTACTGTGTTTGACAGGAATGAGAACCATAACCTGCTGGCCCACAGCACACTATCTGGCTCAAGCATTCCTGTTATACCAGAACTTTCTCTGCTGTTGGGCTTCTACCAAGTTCTCCTGGGATAAGCCCATGAGTTCCCTGAGCCTATCCTGAGGTTTAGGACATATGCCACAACAGACTCATTATGAGATTCGCACTTACCTTCCCACTGATTGCAAATAAAATCTAGACATCCACTCACCCTATGCCCTTACAGCAACTCAAAGGGTGAAAAAGCCTATGGATTTCTGGGGCACCTCTCTGTAAGCAAATAACAGATTGGCAAATATTTGTCCCATTCCTTCTTAAACTGGTCTGCAAATGTCCATAGCATGGGCTTTAGTGTAGAGTTTAACCTCTCCACAAGACCATTAGTTTGGGGGTGGTAGGGGGTGGTCTTTAGGTGCTTCACTCTACAGAGCTTCCATAGACAAGCCAGCAGGTCTAAAATGAAATTAGCAGTTCTGTAAGTCAGTATTTCTTCTGGGAAACCTACCCTGCTGAAAGTCTCTAATAAAGCATTTGCCACATCAGTCATAGGCAAAGGCATCAAAGGAGCTTTGACCTTGTCTCCTGCCTTGCCTACTTTTTGGCACTGTTTACAGGTCCTGCAGTACTCTGTTACTTCCCAGGTCAATAAAAGTTCTGCATAATACATCTCTTTGTATGCTTTATGTGCATATGACCTGCAAAGGGAATGTCATGGGCTATGACTAGAAGTGGCAGAGAGTAGGTCCTGGGCACTACCAACTGCTGTATTACCTCACCTTTCAGCCCTCCCTCAGGGGTCCACTTTCTATACAGTAACCCTTTATCCTAGTATACAGATTCCCCCTTTCCTTGAGAATCACATGCCTCATTGACTGCCTCCCTCAAGCCTTTTAATGTAGGGTCTGAGAGCTGAGCCTGTCTCAATTCTCTCTTTGTAACCCTTCCCAACTCCCCTTGTACAGGATGTCTGGTATCCTCTGGCAGCAGTGTCTCACTGTTAGCCTGGGTACTACTGTCCTTGCAGTCACTCTCTCCAAGAGAACATCGGTACCCACCAGCAGCTGTGGCACACCTTCGGTCTGACTGCTACAGGGTAGCTCCCTCTCCGAGGTAACCACCTCTCCAGTCTTGGCTTCAAGTGTGCAGTCTGTCTGGATTGCCCCCAGGCTACCAGACCCACATGCTTGTCTCCAGGCCTGACTGCATGTAACTGCATGCACACAAGGTACTGCATTATGAAAAATCATTCCCTATCAGGACATCTGCATGGATATCCTCAAACACACCTACTTGCTTGTTTCCTTTTCTACCCTCCCAGTCAAGGTGAACCCTAGCCAAAGGTATTTGGAATGGTGTCCCTCCTAAAGCTCTGATTGGAATACACTGCGCAAGCAAGTAGTGATCTTCTTTAACTATTGCAGGGTGTCTCTCTTACCAATGGCATGTTTCCCATCTACTAAGATAGGACATAAGCTCTTGTGGTAGTTTGGTACACTTGTTGTCTCCAGACAACTTACTGCTGGCATTCTATCATTCTGATTTGCTTGCTCCCCTACCTTTTGTTCCCCACCTTGCCTCCATTGACATCTATATGTGACATGGCTCCACTGGTTACATTTAAAATATTTAACCCTTGATCCTGGCTGTGTACCTGAACTAGTGACTTCCCCCTTTACTGGCAGACTCTATTGGGGTGGTTTAGGCTGCCCACCATGGGTGTCTCTTAGACCCATATGGAGCAATGGGTATCCCTTTCCTGCGCAGTGATCCCCTGCTTGCTAGGTATTGGTCTCCCTTTTTTCCCTTCTCATCTGAGGTGTTACATTCTCTATCTGCCAATCAGACTCTCATATCCTCAGGCAAAGTGCTAAGGGCTTGCTCCCTCACTAAAAGGTCTGCCAGCCTTTTAGAAGTGGTGACCTGACACCCACTCACCCACCTTTGAAAATAAGTGCTTAATTCTGCAATATATTTACACACATTTTCATCTACCTTGCACCTATGCTCATGAAACCTTTTTCTATAAGCTTCAGGTGTTAACTTAAAACACTCTAACAAACAATATTTAACTGTATTATAATTTAAGCAATCAGTATCACACAATTTAGAAACAGCAGTTACAGCTTTACAATGGAGCAAGGAGGTCAGGAAGTATACACAGAGCCCTTTGTCAACATTATATTGTTTACATACCCATTCAAACATATGAATAAAACTATCAAAATCATCACCCCCTGTAAATTGTGGAAGACATTTACTGACATTTATTGCTTCTAGGGTTCAGTTACTCTCTTCTCCACTACCTCCATGACCCTGGCAAAGAGTCAGCATCTCCTTTTCAAGTTGACTCTGCCTCTCATTTTCTTTGGCATCCAGACATCTTAGTATTTTTGTAATTCTAATGCCATCCATTTTTCCTTTTCTTCAGCCTCCAAATGCCATAGTCTCTCTGCTGATTCTAGTTCCAACCATTTCACCTGCAGTTCAAGTCTCTTTAACTCCAGATGAATTTTTAAGTTCTTTGAGGCAAAGTTGAATTGTCCATTTTCTGAGAGTTGTACATCCCCAAGGATAGTGTGGTTGTCCTCCTGGTTGCTGGTCTGTGATCAGCTGCGGTTAAGGCTGCAATAATTTCTCCTTTAGTCAGGTTGGCATGATCCAGTCCTTTGGCATGGCAAATCTCAGCCAACTGGTTCATTGTCAGCTTCCCATATTCCTCCACTGACATGCTTGCCTACTCCCCCTGACTAACTAAGCTAACAAAACATAAATACAGCTATTGTGATATGAAACTCTGAATGTCTACTGTGTGGCTGTTTGTGAGCACAAACACCTTCTTTAGTGACCACTGTTTAGAGGCTACAAAAGTTCAATATCCACACCACTGAATCCCAATATGTGATGTGGTGATCCCACCACTGCCACCAAATGTGATGTGGATATCCCACCACTGCCCACCAAATGTGACAACCCTCCACTGGACTAGTAATTAAGGAGCCTCAACCCTCACCACTGGCAACAGTGGGGGATGTTCACTGGGAGGATAACAGGTACACACACAGTATTTCCTGATGCAGCTCTTTGCATCAAGTGCAATTTCCCTTAAGACCACAAAGAGACCACAGTCAGTCAGGGCTGGTTCTCCCTCTTTCTCCAGATCCCCAGTAAGACTCCCACTGGCACAGCTATGGAGTTGAGTCCTTAGCCAGGGTTACAAGCTAAGTACTCCAACACTCTCTCTGTCCAACCAGTGCTTTGTGTCTCTGTCCAAGTAGCTGAGACACACACACACAAACACACACACATGCACACACACACACACACACACACACACACACACACACACACACACACACACACACACACACACACACACATATTTTGTAGTTTTCCCTGTCACCAGAACCCTTCTGCCAGCTATCCTAAGGCCCTTAATAAAGGGTGTCCAGTTTTATTGTACAATATTAATATTAATACAAATGGTAATTTGAAAAACAGCAAGGCTATTAGGAGTGGCCCACACAGTTTCACCAAATAAATATGCAAGTACTCTCAAAACTTAAATATCTCTGCACAGATCAACCACAACAAAATGTTTAAATATGTGTAATAATAAATAATAAAAGAAAAAGGCAATACTAAATATATATTCACAGTGACACCAGAGTTCAAAACTACAGGAAATATTTAAAATAACATTGCAAAAAAGTCTCAGATAAATAAAGAAAAATATCTAAACTAAGCTTCACTATATTCCTGACTGAATCTAAGAGAATTATAATATAACCTAATAACTTAATAATAGAGCAAGGCAAATGTGGTGATTTTCTTTTTTTGGTCAGGTACAAGACAGAATGTAGAATGCTCTGTCTCAAAAAGAGACTTCTCAAACTAATGTCTAAAATATTACTGCTGGGATAGCTTGCAGAACGACATCATTTCTTGGCATTTGAATTCTAGTTCCCAGGTCAAAACCCACATTGCTAGAACCTGGCAGCATTTACCATACACCTGCAAAAATAGGCAGACAAGGGCTTTTCCTCAGATCTTTGGCAGATGCTGGAAGTCATAAAACAATTGCATTCCTTCATGCTTCAAAAGCAGCAATTAGTTCACTCCAAGGACAATATAGAAAGCTTCCTAGTACACACCTTGCATCTCTAGCTGCATTGAAAACTTGAGAGATAGCCTTTTTATTGCATAGCCTATAAAGTAATTTAATTTCAGTTATTTTTCTAAAGATTGCTGGATTGAGATTAACCCTCTAGTTTTTTCTGTTAAGCATATACATTTAAACACAATAGTGCAGGTACATTTTTGTTCTCTTCCAGTAGGGCATACTGTGATTACATTTTAAACCCAGCACTCTACAAATACCTTTTCAACATACACTGCTGAACAACCAGTTTGATATACACATGACATACAGTTCTAATACATTTGTAACACAAGTATCTTGCATAAATCATTTCGATATTCACCAATGACATATAATTATTTACAAAACTCCAGCTAGCTGTGCTAGCAATTTATCCTTTGATCACACTGAATCCTCCAAAGTGCAAATTCAGGCTACGAGAATTTGGTCACTTGTTTATCAGTTCAGGTTTACGGCCATATCATTCTAATCTAACCAAACAGCAATTCTCAAGATTATGAACCAAGTAACGCTCAACACTGTTGTTAGTTCAAGTTGTCCACCACTGTTGTTACATTAAGTTTTTTATCATGTTTTTCATTATTTTTATTAGGTAGGAGCTTATGTCTGGATTTTATCTGTAATTTACTGCATTTTATTTTATCACTAGAAATTATTGTGGTTAAATACATCAAGGGTTAATTGTTTCTTTAATTTCTGTAGTCACACGATTTAGGGGTCTATATAAGCATTCATTTTTCAAGATGGTTCACTCTGACGATGATGTCCTAGGTACAATAAAGGGCGAAAGCACTAAGTCACTTATTTTTTAACTGTTAATTATTTTATTGTTTTTATTGTGGATGAACTATTAAACTTAGTTTAAGTGATAGCACAGAGGTTGTGGCACTTTTTATTTTTATTCTTCTTGACAGTTTAATAGCAATTCTCATGATGCCAGCTCCTGATAATCTTCAAGACCTACAATGTTTTCTTGGCATGGTCAATTATCTAGGCAAGTTCATTCCAGATTTAAGCCAACTTTCAGCACCACTAAGAGAGCTGACATGCAAAGATGTAATTGGGTCATGGTCAAAACAGCACTAAAGAGTATTTGATGTCCTGAAACAGAAAATTGCTAACTCGCCAACTCTCAGCTACTATGATGTTCACAACCCAGTTACTCTTTCCTGTGATACTTCTAAGTTTGGTCTAGGTACAGTCATTCTTCATGAGAGTAGACCAGTAGCCTATGTATCAAGAACTCTTACCCAGACTGAGATGCAATATGCCCAGATTGAGAAAGAGCTTTTGGCAATTGTGTTTGCATGTTTGAAGTTCCATGATTATATTTATGGTCAGCCTATCCAGATTGAAACTGATCACCAACCTCTTGTTACTATTTTGAGAAAGCCAATGCGTACAGCTCCAGCTAGATTGCAACATATGATGCTCAAATTGCAAAAGTATAATTTCAGTCTTGTTTACACAAAAGGCAAACTTCTTTACCTGCTGATACTTCATCCAGATTGCTCAGAAAAAACACAAACCAGCTGGAGATATTGCCAAACTTCACTCCTCTGTCCCCGTATCAGTAAAACAGGACATCCACAGTACCTTACCACCTCCCCTTATCTCTAGGGAGCAAGTCATCACTGCCCTCTCAAAGGCAAAAAATACAGCCTCCATGGGAGTGGATAACATCCCAAGCTGCATCCTACATAAACTCAGGCAGGAACTTTCAGCACCATTAAGCACCTATTCAACCAAAGCCCAAGTACTGGCTTCATCCCACCTGAGTAGAGGACAGCTACTGTCATCGCTTTGCACAAAGGTGGAACATCCACCAATCCAGAAAATTATAGCCCCATCAGCCTAACTAGCCTGATCTGCAAGGCCATGGAGAAGATTATCATGGACCTCACTAACAAAGACAATGGCAAACTACAGACACTTGATCCCACACAGTTTGGTTTTGTCAAGGGGAGGTAATGGCTGTTAAATTTGGTTGACTTCTTTAAGACAGTCACCAAGCCCATAGATGAGGGGAAGATGCTGCACACTGCCTAGCTTGACCTGGCCGAAGCCTTTGATACTATTCTCCACTCAGTTATAATAGCTAAACTCTCTCAACTAGGCATCAATCCACATGCTACCAGATGGGTACCAAACTGGCTCACTGATGGAACCCACCTAGTCAAAATAAGGGAAGCCACCTCAAGTAGTAGACTCGTAACAAGCAGTGTACCCCTGGGATCGGTCTTGGGGCTTCTGCTGTTTGGGATATACTTCTTGGAGATGCAGGCCAAATCTAGTGGTCTTTGGCTGACCAAGTCTGCAGATGACTGTAAGGTGGGTGCTGTCATCAATTCCCCAGAAACATGGCCTCAAACTGAATGCCAAAAAATGCATCATTATCCCTTTTGAGGAGAGTGATGTCCCCACAAATTATCACATTGATAATAAGGTACTAAGCATGAAATCCATCGTGAGGGACTTGGGCGCCCAGGTTGACAGCAATCTGACTTTTGACTACCATATTTCCTTCGTTGTACAGAAAGTTTTCTGCATGGCAAACCTTATTAGTAAGGGTATCTCATCCAGGGACAAGGTGGTCATAACATCCCTGTATTTGAATTATTCCCTTATAAAACCCATTATTGAGTGCAATACCCCTTTGGTATGTACCTCACAAAGCACATGCAGCAGCTGGAGAGACCACAGAGGCTATTCACCCAAAGAATCCAGGGCCTCAAACATCTTCCCTATACAGATAGGTTAAAAACCCTGTCCTTGTACTCACTCTCCTGACAGGTGACCTCTGTCTGGCATACAAAGCCATCTCAGACCCCACTCTGATGGGACTGCTGCATATCTGCAAGTCAAGCTCCATTCGAGTAACCCACATGCACTATCTCAACTTGGTCTGTGACATCAATGGAACTCATTGGTGGGACAGATTTGTGTCCCAGAGACTCCCCCTTTTGTGGAATAGACTCCCTCTCCACGTAAAGCAGAGTACCTCATTAAACCTTTTTAAGAGCAACCTGAATAACTGGATGGGGAACAGAAAATACGCCCCTGGGATTCCACCTGTGTCCCTTCTGGACAGTGTCATAGGGTTCTGACTTGTTGGAACAAGGGCTAAATTCTTGGATAGGCTTGTAAGAGCCCCAAGCCAATAGCCTAGTAACTTCCTATGATCCTATAATGATGAGCAACTTGATTCTGAGGTCATGGAAGTGAGAAATGTTTCATCCACACATCTTGATGAGCTCAGAACTCACATTCAGATCCAGTTCTCCAGAAGATAAACCTCTTTATCAGTCAAGGATGGCTTTCAAAGCAATCTTGTTTACCGGTAGAAGTGCAACCTTATTTTCCACACAGAGATGAGATTTTGTCAGACAATGGTATCATCATGAAAGGTCCTAAAGTGATTTCCAAAATCCTTGCAACAAAAGTATATTAAGATTTTGCATTGTGGCCACCCAGGAACTGATTCTACCAAAAGAAGAGTGAGAGGCCTAGTATTTTGGCCTTCTGTGTCAAGAGATATTGCGAAAGTACTTTCATCTTGTTCAGTATGTAATAGTACAAAGATGCATCAACAAAAAGAACCACTTCAGTTAAGCCAAATTCCTGAACCAGAAGTCTTACTATGATAAAACTAGCAAACCACTCCATTATTTACAAAAAGGGGAGCTAATGAGGATGCAGACATAAAAAGGTTTTGATTGCATCAGATTTGTGAAAAGTTTGTGTCAAGAGCCGAGATCGTACATTGTGGAATCACAAGGAATGGAATTCAGACGAAATCAGAAGCATTTGTTACCAGTGTCCGAACCGGTGTTACAGCATCTTGTCTGTGACAAAGACTCTAGTTCTCAAAGTGACTTGTCCAATGTTCCTATTCCAGAGGACATTCCATCAGCAATCCCCATTCCTGAGAAAATCCCTGAAACTCCTCAAGCAGAACATTCCCTACTGACTGCCCTGTTGCTAAACCCAGTCATAACTATTATGTCACGAGATCAGGTCACATCTCAAAACCTACTTCCAGATACAAGTCAACCTGGACATGACTGTTGTTGTTTATCTTTATTAGTGTCTGTATAATTGCATGCCTATTAAAATGTTGTTGTTTATGTGAGACAGCTCAGTAAAGATTGAGGATGTAGATCAGAGTGTGTGATATACTTTTTAGAAGCTTTCCAGTGAGTCAGCACATGCATGTAAGTACTGAACACGTGCAAGCAAGAGTGCCACTTTGAGTGAGAAGCCAAAGTGTGAGCATGCAAGTCTGTAGTCAGTTTGTTTATGTTTAATGTTCCTCCCATCGATCCTGACGTATTTATATACAATAAACTACTTAAACAAACACCCAAGCCTCAACATCTTAAT
The DNA here is from genome assembly GCF_019279795.1 of Protopterus annectens. Classification (NCBI taxonomy): domain Eukaryota; kingdom Metazoa; phylum Chordata; order Ceratodontiformes; family Protopteridae; genus Protopterus; species Protopterus annectens. The sequence continues at coordinate 474,477,341 of NC_056740.1, forward strand.
GCTCATAAGAAGAGTGACAATACACACACACACACACACCCACATGCACACACACACACACACACACACACACACACACACACACACACACACACACACACACACACACACACACACACACACACACTCATATACAGACAAGCACACACTACATGTGCACGTATGTGCATATATGCAGGAACAGAGGTACATCCTAATATGAGTATGGTTTATATCAGTGATTTATTTTACAGAAACCACACTCACCACAATCATTCCACTTAAAACACCCTGAGTGAAGTGCACAAATTAAATCTTTACTTCCTATACTGCCTTTAACTATTGTAACCAGCTCTCAGGTTACGTGCCTCTAGGTAAGTTTAAAAGTTCCTGCAGTCATCGTCTCTCTTCCTTCCCTGTTTTTTTTCCATCCTTGACACTTCTGCAGCCATGATTTAAAATCTGTGTATTTCAGACTAGGTAGTCACACAGCAGCCTTCAGTCACTTGTCAAGTAACCTAGTCAGTTTTCAGTTCATCAGTGGTTTCGTGTGTCTTCTGATCCTGTCAGTTTACTGTTATTAATTAGAGAGAGCTGAATACAGTTCTAGGTCCTAAGGTATTAATCAACATTTTTTGTCTGGGTTTGAATCTGCTAGCTGATCCTGTTAATAAACAACCTGAGCTGTACAGTAGCTGGAGATGTGTAATTCTGTGGGGCAAAAATCAAGCAAGAAATTATGAAAAATGCTTAGAAGATAAATCTTCCTCATTTTCTTAAACAGTTTAAATTTTATACAGTCAGTAAATGAAGCTTGAGATCTCAAGAAAACACTTAGTGTCAGCAGTGTATAATGACTGTAGAAATAATGAATGCACTTGTCATACCGTAAGATAAATGTGTTACCACAGTAAATTTTATTATAGTGCACCGAGGACATGAGGAGAAGAGCCATTCCTCATGCTTATCAGTATCCTTGTTGTACATTTTATTTTTCTACTAAATATTTTATTAGAATTGTTTAAACATGCCTTCCAATAAATAGAATTCTATTCCCCAGTTAAAATCTAATTAATTACTTATTACCCAAACCATTTAATTGTCTATATGTCTGTAACAAACTGAACTGATATACTGACCACTAATTTGCTGTTGCACATTTCATATGTCAGAACCCCACACTCACTGTCTGCAATTAGATCTAAGTTTGACTCAACCATCTTGCAGACTGTGGCAGGACATCACACCCTAAGCATGCAGAAATGACTTTAGGACCTCAGTTTGTGAAGAATGATACAGAACATTGCAAAAGATATTTACTGTCCCTTTGGGCACATTCTGCTTCCACATGTTTTTATGCTGTTGTTGACCTCTTTTCTCCTTATAACCATAGATTGCCATCTCCCAGTGACCCATTTGTCCTCTCACTCACAACTTTGGAGGATATTGCATACTGAAGCTGACAGTAGGGTCATGATCTATCATCCTACAAGGGTTCAGATTTTTATCTCCTACTAACACCCTCATCTTATTCAGGGACAGGCTTGGTGCAGTGATTGCAATGCTGAACCCCTGTGTGGGTACATATATACTTCCATATGCCTAAAATGTCAAACTAGAAAGTAATGCTGTATTTGTCAGGCCGATGCCCCACCCCATGGCCTTCCTTCTTTGATAGAGCGGTATGCCTTTAGTCTAACTTACATGTATCATTCCTTCAGCTGGATGTGTACTAACCTCTCCCACTGGGGTAGCTGAGCTGGGATTTATATCATATGATTATATGATTGATGTTTCAGAAAGCTGAAGCAGACGCGATCAAGACCCCCTGCTAATTATATATACCACACTACAGTCAAATAAAGGACAGATTTTCCATTCCCCATTGTACTGCAATCTCATTACAGTCATACTGCAATACCCAGTGGCTGATGTTTCAGACTGCTGATCATTTCAACTCGATCTTGTGAGGTTTAGCATTTGAAATTTCAATCATGTGATATTAACCTGTGAGTTGGCATTGACCTGATCAATAATGAAACAGGAATTCTCCATAAACTGGACCGGATCCAATTTGGCTTTGTCAAAGAGAGGTGTTGCCTGTTCAGTCTAATGGACTTCTTCAAAAAAGTCACTAGGGCCATGGATAAGGGTAAACAAGTACACACTGCTTATCCAGACCTGGCCAAATCTTTCAACAAAATTCCCTACTCATGGTTCATAGATAAACTTACTGAGTTAGGCATAAACCCTTTCATTATCAGGTGGATAACAAACTGGCTCACTGACAGCACGTGTTGTTGAGATAATTGAAACCACTTCCAATAAGAAACCTGTTACTAGCATTTTCCCACAGGGCTCAGTGTTGGGACCTCCCCCCCCCCCCATTTGGTATATACTTTTTTGAAGTGAAGGACAATTTTGGGACTTCTAGCTTACCATGTTCACCAATGACTGTAGGCTGGGAGCAATCACTGAATCTCCAAACAATGTTGACATTCTACAAGCAGGCCTAAAAATAACAAATGACTGGTGCCAAAACCATGGCCTGAGAATAAATGCTAAAATATGTGTAATTATACCCTTCAGTAAATCAGATACATACCTCTCAACTGTCCAGATTTTTGCAAAATGTCCAGATTTTTTCCTCATATTTTTGGTATGTTCCTCATAAAATTTGTGGTTTTCTGGATTTTTTTTGGCAAATCAGTAAGGACTGAATTCAGTAAATAATAACAGGCATTTGAGTTTCTGACCACATATCCCTCCGAAAAATGCATGGTAACACAAGGCCTTTTATTCTAGCAACTTTCTAAGAGCAATATTTAAAATTTTCCATATTTTTGGGGCTATGCTCCCCCTCCCCATTATTTTTGGCTTTGTCCAGATATTTTGTGAAAAGAAGTTGTGAGCTATAATCAGATTTATTTATTTATTTATTTATTTTTATTTGCAGTTTGATTACCGGGGAAGTCCACTGGGCCGAACTGACCCATTTTCAGTGGAGGCCCGGGAAGAAAAGCTCCAAGATGCATTATACAATTTAGATACAACTGATAGTTAATATTAAAGATAATATTATGTAGAATAGTTACTCATAAATGCATTCAATACCATGCATAGTTAACAAATTCATTAAGCTTGAAAGAAGGGATCATACAGTTTAATTTGAGGAAAACAGATATGTGTTAGGTGTGGAAACAGTTTACATACAAACCTTTTAAGAAAATGTAAATATGCTTTACATACACACATCAACAGTAGAATGCTATTTACAAGGTTAGGCTGTGTGAGGGTAGCTGTAGGAGTTATTGAGAGCTTAGATACAAGCTATAGAAATTGTTGAGAGCTTAGATAGGCTCATAGGAAGATAACTATGAGAGTTGTAGAGCTTGGGAACCAGAGAGAGAACTCCCTTTGATCAGGTTGGGTGAAGGCAGGTACATTTCCATTTATCCATATCCATTAATCCATTCCATTTATTTCCAGATATCCTTACAAAATTATAATATTGACAGCACACCCTTAAAATTAGACCCAGTCACAGGGGATCTAGGACCACATAGAGATAGTAACCTAAACTCTGACCACCTGTTGGTGAGGAAATCCTTCTGTGTGGCCCAACATATAAGTAAAGGCATGGCATCAAGATCAAAGGAAGTCATAGTGCCATTGTATTTGGCCCTCATCAGGCCCATAATTTAATACAATGCTCTCTTTTGCATGTATCTAACCAGGCACTTATATCAATTGGAGCAGTCCCAGAGGTTTCTCATAAAAAAATAAATAAATACAAAGCATAAGACACATATCTTATGCAGGTCAACTAAAGGCTCTATCCCTTTACTCAGTCTCATATTGTTTATCAAGGGGGAACATTATGCCTGACCTACAAGGCATTCTCTGATTCAGCCTTGATGAAAATATTACATATTCACAAGAAAAATTGTACAAGGGTAACCTGCTCCATGCCACTGAACCTTATCTGTGACTCTAACGGAACTTGCTGGAGAGACAGATTTGTATCCCAAAGGCTACCTCGTCTATGGAATAAACTTCCCATCTTCATATAATAAAGCCCATCCATCACTCTCTTCAAAAAAAATCTGGATAAATGGATGGGGAACTATAAATTCACTCCCAGGGTACTATCCATGTCCCTTATGGACACAGGCAGCCTGTAAAATGACTCAGTGCTCCAGCACCCAAAGACCCACTACCCTTATACAATCCCATGACCCACTACCCTTATACAATCCCATCCTATATCTGGGATATTAAGATATAACATTGTCATATCATGGGTATTATTGGCTAGGCTGGCAAAGGCTCTTATGCCATTAGCCTAGTAATCACCAATGAACCCTGCATTCCCTGGATAACTCTGCCTATGACAAGACCAGTAAATGAACTTTACTTTTCTGGACCATAATCTATGTTTTTCTATGCATATCACAGAAGAATAACTGTATCACCATATAATTTTGCCTCACCCACATCTGATTTAGTACAACAGATGTAGGTATAACAAGTTCTATGTTGCAAAAACACAGAGCAAATAGTTGCTGAAAACTCCATGAACAACACCCTCACAACTGGAATCAATTCTCTGCTGATATATTTATAGAAAGAAACAGATACCCAACAGAACAAATGCCTTGCTACTGAGAAAATAGTAGCAAAATAATCCAACCAAGTTGCAGTAGCATAGGCAACTATGTGCACAACCTCTGTGCACAAATAAAGGACTGTGTTTTATACTTTTGACAAGAGTTTGGCATTCCTATGTTTCATGGTTGCCTATGCTACTGCAACTTGGTTGGATTATTTTGATATATTTATAGGTTCATGGGTGATTACTAGGCTAATTCCCCTGAAAGGCTGCTTTAAGCTTAGCTAGTATCCTGAAGTCAGGATTGAACCTATTACTTTCAGGTGAAGACTTCAACTATTATGCCAAACCCAGCCACTATTGTATTTGTCCATTATCAATGAAAGGTTTTATTAGCTAGTCAGAAAGAAAAATACCACTCAAGATTTAAGAAAAATAAAATGTTATTGTAGCATTTAATATTCTTTTCTGCCCCACCAGCAAAATATGATACAAAAAGACTGAGTGTAAGATAAATAAATATGCATATTGAAAAAATGTTACTTTTACTCTTTGGACAGTGCTAGCCATGGTCAGGGCTAATAGATTATATTAGACTATATCAGATGGAAAGAAAATCTGTTTTCTGGAGGGAAATCAGACAAGTCTGGGCATTTATTAATTACTTGGACTTTAAAAAAATCAGGCTTGTGAAAGGCATCAACTCACCCTCACAACTCAGCTCCAATGTATGCCTTACTGTAAAACACCAAGACCTTGGGAAAAGACACATCTAAAAAAAAAAAAAAAAAAACAACGAGTGAATAAATGTATCAGTTTCTGAGAAGAATTAAGGTCTAACTTTTTCCTAATAAAAATAAGCATTAATATACTTCATTTATTTTTATTAAGTCAATCAGCTCTCAGCTGGCTTGAAGCTAGCAAGTATTTCAAAGCTGAAAGAGAAAATAATTAGACTGATTTATTATTCATTCATTCATTAAGTCATTCATGAGGCCCTGTATTATTAAACCTGATATGAAGGGATGGTGTCTTTAGATTAGTCATACTTAACCATGAATATTCATGAAGTATCTTGCTTTGCCTTCTTCTAGATTGTTTATTTCCTCCTGAGGATTAGTAGAAGTAAGAAGTTCAGAATCCCAAAGCATTTGTGAGATCATATACCACATTTACATGCAGTTTTCTTTTTTCAAAAAAAGAGCAGCTCCCTAAAGACGTATCCATGCACTATAAATGGCATATCACAATCTGTCAGTCAGAACTCATGCAGCTAATTCAAAATCATTTGAGTGGAACAGTGTTAGCATAACTGTCAAGCTTTTCACTTAATTTTAGTACTTAGTTTCTTTCTGTTGCTTTGTGCAGAAAATGTTTGGACTTATCTATGTGCAGAATTAACTGAGAGAAGATTAAAATGGAGTGTGCAACCTTTTCCCCTACTTTTAGTACTGTTACGTATTGTCAATGAGTTTCCTCACAGCTAAGCTCTTCGATGCTGGTGCATCTGACTTGCAGAGGGCTTTTTCTTTTACAGATTTTTAAAATGAACCCATTAAGACATACTCTGGTTAGCATTTTTATTCACTGCAAAACTGCATTTCTACATTCAAAGTATTGTTTCTTCTTATCGTGTCGGTAACTGAGTCTCTTTTTCTGTCTTGGTGTTTCTGTGATTTATTCTACTTTCTTCTGTTGAACCAATAATTTCATTATTTTTTTATTTACGGCTTTTGTTGACTGGGGTAGTTTGACTGGGATAGGGTAGCCCTTTTCCCCCTTTTCAGCAGAGTCCAAGGAGAAAAGGCTCAGTTTTACTGCCTATTTATGACATTACTAATGCCTTCATTACTCCCTGAGGAATGTAAGACTGGGATTTCATTTACTACGCCTAATTATACACCACTTAAAATAAACTCTCCAAATGTCAACAGCTCTTACAAAGATGCATAACAGCAGTATTTCTATGGCAGCTGCTTCATTCTTCTAGGTTTTTTTATGTCCCTATACTAGGTCACTTTATGAAAAATGTGAAATAAAATATAACATTTTAGCTGTTCCATTGAATCTGCCATGAGGATGAAAGTCCTTTTGTAACAGTTTTGTAACACTACAGCAAAAGTGTGCTCAACAGCCAGAGTATTTAAACAAGACAATTTCTACAATGTTACAAACATCCAATGTATTTAAACAAGAAGATTTCTACAATGTTACAAACATCCAATGTATTTAAACAAGAAGATTTCTACAATGTTACAAACATCCAATGTATTTAAACAAGAAGATTTCTACAATGTTACAAACATCCAATGTATTTAAACAAGAAGATTTCTACAATGTTACAAACATATAATGTATTTAAACAAGAAGATGTCTACAATGTTACAAACATCCAATGTATTTAAACAAGAAGATTTCTACACTGTTACAAACATCCAATGTATTTAAACAAGAAGATTTCTACACTGTTACAAACATACAATGTATTTAAACAAGAAGATTTCTACAATGTTACAAACATACAATGTATTTAAACAAGAAGATTTCTACACTGTTACAAACATACAATGTATTTAAACAAGAAGATTTCTACAATGTTACAAACATACAATGTATTTAAACAAGAAGTTTTCTACACTGTTACAAACATACAATGTATTTAAACAAGAAGATTTCTACAATGTTACAAACATACAATGTATTTAAACAAGAATATTTCTACAATGTTACAAACATCCAATGTATTTAAACAAGAAGATTTATACACTGTTACAAACATCCAATGTATTTAAACAAGAAGATTTCTACAATGTTACAAACATCCAATGTATTTAAACAAGAAGATTTCTACAATGTTACAAACATACAATGTATTTAAACAAGAAGATTTCTACAATGTTACAAACATACAATGTATTTAAACAAGAAGATTTCTACAATGTTACAAACATACAATGTATTTAAACAAGAAGATTTCTACAATGTTACAAACATACAATGTATTTAAACAAGAAGATTTCTACAATGTTACAAACATACAATGTATTTAAACAAGAATATTTCTACAATGTTACAAACATTAAATGCATTTAAACAAGAAGATTTCTACACTGTTAGAAACATCCAATGTATGTAAACAAGATTTCTACAATGTTACAAGCATACAATGTATTTAAACAAGAAGATTTCTACAATGTTACAAACATCCAATGTATTTAAACAAGAAGATTTCTACAATGTTACAAACATACAATGTATTTAAACAAGAAGATTTCTACAATGTTACAAACATCCAATGTATTTAAACAAGAAGATTTCTAAACTGTTACAAACATACAATGTATTTAAACAAGAAGATTTCTACAATGTTACAAACATCCAATGTATTTAAACAAGAAGATTTCTACACTGTTACAAACATACAATGTATTTAAACAAGAAGATTTCTACAATGTTACAAACATACAATGTATTTAAACAAGAAGATTTCTACAATGTTACAAACATCCAATGTATTTAAACAAGAAGATTTATACACTGTTACAAACATCCAATGTATTTAAACAAGAATATTTCTACAATGTTACAAACATCCAATGTATTTAAACAAGAAGATTTCTACAATGTTACAAACATACAATGTATTTAAACAAGAAGATTTCTACAATGTTACAAACATACAATGTATTTAAACAAGAAGATTTCTACAATGTTACAAACATACAATGTATTTAAACAAGACGATTTCTACAATGTTACAAACATACAATGTATTTAAACAAGAAGATTTCTACAATGTTACAAACATACAATGTATTTAAACAAGAAGATTTCTACAATGTTACAAACATTCAATGCATTTAAACAAGAAGATTTCTACACTGTAACAAACATACAATGTATTTAAACAAGATTTCTACAATGTTACAAACATACAATGTATTTAAACAAGAAGATTTCTACAATGTTACAAACATCCAATGTATTTAAACAAGAAGATTTCTACAATGTTACAAACATACAATGTATTTAAACAAGAAGATTTCTACAATGTTACAAACTTACAATGTATTTAAACAAGAAGATTTCTACACTGTTACAAACATCCAATGTATTTAAACAAGAAGATTTCTACACTGTTACAAACATACAATGTATTTAAACAAGAAGATTTCTACAATGTTACAAACATACAATGTATTTAAACAAGAAGATTTCTACACTGTTACAAACATACAATGTATTTAAACAAGAAGATTTCTACAATGTTACAAACATACAATGTATTTAAACAAGAAGTTTTCTACACTGTTACAAACATACAATGTATTTAAACAAGAAGATTTCTACAATGTTACAAACATACAATGTATTTAAACAAGAATATTTCTACAATGTTACAAACATCCAATGTATTTAAACAAGAAGATTTATACACTGTTACAAACATCCAATGTATTTAAACAAGAAGATTTCTACAATGTTACAAACATCCAATGTATTTAAACAAGAAGATTTCTACAATGTTACAAACATACAATGTATTTAAACAAGAAGATTTCTACAATGTTACAAACATACAATGTATTTAAACAAGAAGATTTCTACAATGTTACAAACATACAATGTATTTAAACAAGACGATTTCTACAATGTTACAAACATACAATGTATTTAAACAAGAAGATTTCTACAATGTTACAAACATACAATGTATTTAAACAAGAATATTTCTACAATGTTACAAACATTAAATGCATTTAAACAAGAAGATTTCTACACTGTTAGAAACATCCAATGTATGTAAACAAGATTTCTACAATGTTACAAGCATACAATGTATTTAAACAAGAAGATTTCTACAATGTTACAAACATCCAATGTATTTAAACAAGAAGATTTCTACAATGTTACAAACATACAATGTATTTAAACAAGAAGATTTCTACAATGTTACAAACATCCAATGTATTTAAACAAGAAGATTTCTAAACTGTTACAAACATACAATGTATTTAAACAAGAAGATTTCTACAATGTTACAAACATCCAATGTATTTAAACAAGAAGATTTCTACACTGTTACAAACATACAATGTATTTAAACAAGAAGATTTCTACAATGTTACAAACATACAATGTATTTAAACAAGAAGATTTCTACAATGTTACAAACATCCAATGTATTTAAACAAGAAGATTTATACACTGTTACAAACATCCAATGTATTTAAACAAGAATATTTCTACAATGTTACAAACATCCAATGTATTTAAACAAGAAGATTTCTACAATGTTACAAACATACAATGTATTTAAACAAGAAGATTTCTACAATGTTACAAACATACAATGTATTTAAACAAGAAGATTTCTACAATGTTACAAACATACAATGTATTTAAACAAGACGATTTCTACAATGTTACAAACATACAATGTATTTAAACAAGAAGATTTCTACAATGTTACAAACATACAATGTATTTAAACAAGAAGATTTCTACAATGTTACAAACATTCAATGCATTTAAACAAGAAGATTTCTACACTGTTAGAAACATACAATGTATTTAAACAAGATTTCTACAATGTTACAAACATACAATGTATTTAAACAAGAAGATTTCTACAATGTTACAAACATCCAATGTATTTAAACAAGAAGATTTCTACAATGTTACAAACATACAATGTATTTAAACAAGAAGATTTCTACAATGTTACAAACTTACAATGTATTTAAACAAGAAGATTTCTACAATGTTACAAACATCCAATGTATTTAAACAAGAAGATTTCTACACTGTTACAAACATACAATGTATTTAAACAAGAAGATTTCTACAATGTTACAAATATCCAATGTATTTAAACAAGAAGATTTCTACAATGTTACAAACATTCAATGCATTTAAACAAGAAGATTTCTACAATGTTACAAACATCCAATGTATTTAAACAAGATTTCTACAATGTTACAAACATACAATGTATTTAAACAAGAAGATTTCTACAATGTTACAAACATCCAATGTATTTAAACAAGAAGATTTCTACAATGTTACAAACATACAATGTATTTAAACAAGAAGATTTCTACAATGTTACAAACTTACAATGTATTTAAACAAGAAGATTTCTACAATGTTACAAACATCCAATGTATTTAAACAAGAAGATTTCTACACTGTTACAAACATACAATGTATTTAAACAAGAAGATTTCTACAATGTTACAAATATCCAATGTATTTAAACAAGAAGATTTCTACAATGTTACAAACATCCAATGTATTTAAACAAGAATATTTCTACAATGTTACAAACATACAATGTATTTAAACAAGAAGATTTCTACAATGTTACAAACATACAATGTATTTAAACAAGAAGATTTCTACAATGTTACAAACATACAATGTATTTAAACAAGAAGATTTCTACAATGTTACAAACATACAATATATTTAAACAAGAAGATTTCTACACTGTTACAAACATCCAATGTATTTAAACAAGAAGATTTCTACAATGTTACAAACATACAATGTATTTAAACAAGAAGATTTCTACACTGTTACAAACATACAATGTATTTAAACAAGAAGATTTCTACAATGTTACAAACATACAATGTATTTAAACAAGAAGTTTTCTACACTGTTACAAACATACAATGTATTTAAACAAGAAGATTTCTACAATGTTACAAACATACAATGTATTTAAACAAGAATATTTCTACAATGTTACAAACATCCAATGTATTTAAACAAGAAGATTTATACACTGTTACAAACATCCAATGTATTTAAACAAGAAGATTTCTACAATGTTACAAACATCCAATGTATTTAAACAAGAAGATTTCTACAATGTTACAAACATACAATGTATTTAAACAAGAAGATTTCTACAATGTTACAAACATACAATGTATTTAAACAAGAAGATTTCTACAATGTTACAAACATACAATGTATTTAAACAAGACGATTTCTACAATGTTACAAACATACAATGTATTTAAACAAGAAGATTTCTACAATGTTACAAACATACAATATATTTAAACAAGAATATTTCTACAATGTTACAAACATTAAATGCATTTAAACAAGAAGATTTCTACACTGTTAGAAACATCCAATGTATGTAAACAAGATTTCTACAATGTTACAAGCATACAATGTATTTAAACAAGAAGATTTCTACAATGTTACAAACATCCAATGTATTTAAACAAGAAGATTTCTACAATGTTACAAACATACAATGTATTTAAACAAGAAGATTTCTACAATGTTACAAACATCCAATGTATTTAAACAAGAAGATTTCTAAACTGTTACAAACATACAATGTATTTAAACAAGAAGATTTCTACAATGTTACAAACATCCAATGTATTTAAACAAGAAGATTTCTACACTGTTACAAACATACAATGTATTTAAACAAGAAGATTTCTACAATGTTACAAACATAAAATGTATTTAAACAAGAAGATTTCTACAATGTTACAAACATCCAATGTATTTAAACAAGAAGATTTATACACTGTTACAAACATCCAATGTATTTAAACAAGAATATTTCTACAATGTTACAAACATCCAATGTATTTAAACAAGAAGATTTCTACAATGTTACAAACATACAATGTATTTAAACAAGAAGATTTCTACAATGTTACAAACATACAATGTATTTAAACAAGAAGATTTCTACAATGTTACAAACATACAATGTATTTAAACAAGACGATTTCTACAATGTTACAAACATACAATGTATTTAAACAAGAAGATTTCTACAATGTTACAAACATACAATGTATTTAAACAAGAAGATTTCTACAATGTTACAAACATTCAATGCATTTAAACAAGAAGATTTCTACACTGTTACAAACATACAATGTATTTAAACAAGATTTCTACAATGTTACAAACATACAATGTATTTAAACAAGAAGATTTCTACAATGTTACAAACATCCAATGTATTTAAACAAGAAGATTTCTACAATGTTACAAACATACAATGTATTTAAACAAGAAGATTTCTACAATGTTACAAACTTACAATGTATTTAAACAAGAAGATTTCTACAATGTTACAAACATCCAATGTATTTAAACAAGAAGATTTCTACACTGTTACAAACATACAATGTATTTAAACAAGAAGATTTCTACAATGTTACAAATATCCAATGTATTTAAACAAGAAGATTTCTACAATGTTACAAACATTCAATGCATTTAAACAAGAAGATTTCTACAATGTTACAAACATCCAATGTATTTAAACAAGATTTCTACAATGTTACAAACATACAATGTATTTAAACAAGAAGATTTCTACAATGTTACAAACATCCAATGTATTTAAACAAGAAGATTTCTACAATGTTACAAACATACAATGTATTTAAACAAGAAGATTTCTACAATGTTACAAACTTACAATGTATTTAAACAAGAAGATTTCTACAATGTTACAAACATCCAATGTATTTAAACAAGAAGATTTCTACACTGTTACAAACATACAATGTATTTAAACAAGAAGATTTCTACAATGTTACAAATATCCAATGTATTTAAACAAGAAGATTTCTACAATGTTACAAACATCCAATGTATTTAAACAAGAATATTTCTACAATGTTACAAACATACAATGTATTTAAACAAGAAGATTTCTACAATGTTACAAACATACAATGTATTTAAACAAGAAGATTTCTACAATGTTACAAACATACAATGTATTTAAACAAGAAGATTTCTACAATGTTACAAACATACAATATATTTAAACAAGAAGATTTCTACAATGTTACAAACATACAATGTATTTAAACAAGAAGATTTCTACAATGTTACAAACATACAATGTATTTAAACAAGAAGATTTCTACAATGTTACAAACATACAATGTATTTAAACAAGATTTCTACAATGTTACAAACATACAATGTATTTAAACAAGAAGATTTCTACAATGTTACAAACATACAATGTATTTAAACAAGAAGATTTCTACAATGTCACAAACATGCAATGCATTTAAAGAAGAAGATTTCTACAATGTTACAAACATTCAATGTACAGTGACAGGTAAGTCAACCAGCATCAATGTACTCCTTTACAAATGTACTGACCACTGGGAATGGTGCTTAATGCTTGTGAACGGAGTTCACCCCTACAGAATGTGCATCACAAATTAAGGAATATACAAATCAACATGCTATTTGAGATAAGGCTAAGGCTGTCTTGTTCTAAACCAGAAATGAAAACAAATATAGTAAGTATCCAATGTGCATGAGGTGTTACTGTCTCAACTAAGCTATAATGTTGCATGCAGTGTCTTCTTTCAAATGTTGTCACATGCAAGGCAGATGCATGCCTGCCCATGTGTGCTGATATGTACACATATCCAGAATGTGGCTTTTCTTTGAAGATGTAACAGCAGCATTTGACAAAGATCGACAGTGCATGCTGCTTCTCCAGCCCTTGCTGTGATCTTTGAAGTGTTCTTTAAAAGGGAATAAGTGACAAAGTAATGCTAACTCATATGTAATTCAGTAGGAAAATGCTACTTAAGTAATAAGAGGCAACAGTATATCAAATGTTGGAGATGTATCTGTCTACTCCAGTAAGGGTCACCAGTGGGGTCCCATGAGAATCTCTAATAAGACTACTTTCTTTGTGGACTATTCTTCTTGAAAATAAACTTCGGGAATGGATACCAGATGATCAGGTATACCAATCACGGCAAATTGGATAACATAATTCTTCAATCAAAGATGTCAAAGTTTTACAAAATTGCCTATAAAAAGTAAAAACCTGGTGCAGAGACAAAAACCTGATCCTTAAAGTCACTAACTGTGGTATCATGAAACTTGGCAAAAACAACATAAATTATGATTAAAAGTAGAGTGACAGCATCATCAAAGCTAAATTGGCAGTGGTAAAAAGCAGTTTAAACTTCAGCCAGTGTATGTCTACAAAAGTGAAAAAAAACACATTCTGCAACCATTTTAATTCTAAAGGACATGTCTAGCCATGCCAGGGAAATCATTGTACTTCTTTGTACACCACTAAAATGACACATTTTTAATACAATACTGCATTTGTAAATTTTGAACAAGCTACATTATATAATTTGAAAATCTATAGTGATTCTTTACTAGAGAAGGGGCAGGGCTCAGAAAACGTGAACTGTAAAGGCAGGCTTTAGGAACTGTTATTATATCATGTTCCTTATCAGTTATGTAGAGGTGACCTTTGTCTAGTCTACAATGCAATGTTGGATGTGTTGCTATTTGTAAGAGAATGCTATGTTATCAATCAATCTGTTCTGTATGAAATTATTTGAAAAACTGAACTTATAACTCCATTAGGAGTGTTACAGACAAAGGTGACAAGGGCACTAAAGGAATAAAAGGGAAAAATATCATCCTGAGGCCGAATATGTAGTGCTCGCTCCTCAGATCTTACTTCATAGATCTATTATAAGAAATGGTGGCCTAAGAGTTTGTAGACCACAAGGTCATTCCTTCCCTTGAGGGTAAGGTCTCGCATATAGAGTCAAATAGGATTCTCTGTCCCTGGATTCCAAAAAGGACTCAATAGACTCAGGATACTGGGTGGTGAAGATGATCAAATAAAAAAAAAAAGAAACCTGATATGAAATGTAAGCTTACATGAGCCTATTAAGTATTTAATCTACTTGTATCAGTTTTTATTATTATATGCAGTGGCTGGTTTATAATTATTTGAATACATTATGACTAGAACAGAGAAGACATAATGAGAAATTTGTGTATATGTTTATCAATCTCCAAAAAGGCATTTATTAATAATTTATAAACTTATTCTTGTTATGCCGCATAGTGATAGTTGAAGCTATTCAAAGCAAAAATAAACTTTAAGGTATGTAGAGATGAAAGAAGCTATAAGTTGTTTAAGGAAGCTGAAAGTTCCTTTTCTACTTTCCCTGACAGCAAAAGAATCTTAAAGAAAAATATCAATACATTTCATTGGAATGTATCCTGATTGCTTGAAAGCTATAACAGAACATGATTAAAGACAATGGAATTTGGTAATTTGCAGGTGAATTCAGTTGCTGATTTCTTTGGAGGTATTTTTCTTTTTCTCTATCTTCTTCCCACCCTCATCACTAAATAATATACATTCTCTCTTTCTCTCTTCACTGCTCAGCCACTATGCTAATATAACTTTTTTCCACACCACATTTCCATTTTATATTTTACATTCTCATACCTGTTGTGTCGACTACCTTAATGCCTTAATACCCCCTTTTACTTACTGTTGTGCTACTACCTCCCTCCTCCTTCTCTCACACCTTTACAATTCAACTGTTCCTATCTACGCTATCAATTCAAAAGTTCATTTCAACACACCTTGATAAATCATATGATACTTTTTGGCACTTTGTGCCTAGTATATGTATTATATGTACATAGCTACTCTGTCAGTTGTTTACATATCTATATGCATACGTATATGTAATATAGTAACTGTCAATTTTATTAACACCGTTTGTACTACTTAACCTATAGAATTTGCATTGTTAAAATTGTTTAATGCCTTTAACTATGTATATCTTTTAATAGTGGAGCTTTTCTCCCCTGGCCTCCTCCAAAATTGGGTTTCTGACCCAGTGGACTTTTCCAGTCAACAAATGTCAATAAATAAATAAATAAATAAATATTGCACACTATTGATGCTTGGCAGAGTCATTTAAATATACAGAATCAAAATGTCAAAGTATTTGAAAGACATTTGAAACAGAGACTTCACTTTATGTCAAGAGAGTAATCTTGTGACAGGTATTGGCAGGGACAGATTAACAAGGGGCTGATACCCACATGTCTGAAATAGGCTCTGCTGTTTCTAATCATAGTTTGTTCTGAGACCATGCACTGTTGTCACACTAAATAAATAGGCCCCTGATAATTTTCTGCTCTGGGTCCATAAGGCCCATAAACCAGCACTGAGTATTTGAGGCAGTTAGTTACACTAGCAACAGAATGATTTGATATGGAGAAATCCAGTCAAATGGATATTTCGACAACTATGTCTCTGATATCAATAGTATGAAGAATGCTTTCTTCCAGAAAAAAGCATGACATTTATGGAATAAGTGAAAATAGAATATCAAGAGAACTAAAGTACCATTACAAATGGAAGGAGCATTTAAACAACTTTGTGACCAACCTGAGTACACCAGAGTTATCAGACAGAGATAAATTTTAAAAGAAGACAAGCCCATCAAACAAAATTCAAACTGTAATGAATCTTGCAGGTGTGCATTAGACTTCCTCAGGACATAGATAGACTATTAAACATGGACTAAAGATATATTCCATTGCATCAGATGGATCCTGTAGTTGCAAAGACTAATTTTTTACTGCTATGTTTCCTTATTTCCTGATAACCATCAGCCATCCCTACCTTGGGAGCCATCACATAGGCAGCCATCAGGGGGTTTGTGGTTAGGTACTATCTCTGCGCACTGGTCACTGACATGAACAGCTATACATCTGCAAGGACACTCCATTCTTTCCCCTTGGCATGTCTGTGCTCCCACACATGAGAACTGCCATTACAAAAGTCCATGTACCCGGTCTTGCAGTCATTGCTGTCATATTGCTATCAAACAAGCCTTGACTTACATGGAACAGTGTGATTCACTGTAGTCACCATTTCCCTCTATCTGGGATGGGTGAGATAGTACAGGCAATGGTTCCTACTGTCCCCAACCCTGCAATTCCAGCACTTGAGCCACCACTTATGTTAAGGGTTTTTTTGGGTGATACTCAGAGCTTCTTTACTCCAAGTCATAGAGACAGAGTTATATTTATAAGATTTTTTTGTAAACTACATGTGGGAGTTGAGGAAATCCTACAAAGTCAAAGGTTATAACCCTGTTCTGTAGTTGTACAGTGTAAAGCATATTGCAGTATGACAAGCATTAATCATAAACCAAGGTGGTAGTGCTAATTGCCATAAATACTTAAAGATCACATGCAAAGTATATTAATGCAGGTGCAGCCACCAGATAATGATCATCTGCTGCTAGTCTGCACTCTGGTCAACGAATTCATAAAAATAATCAAATGATTCTTATTGCTGTTTATTTAAAATTAAAAAAAAGTTGTTTGCTTACATTTGTTAGCTACAGTATTCTGCATTCATGATGACACAAATGTAAACAAAGAAGCACTGGAGTAAATGACCAACATTGTTTTTGGTTTGCCTAGGCTGAGCAGTGATGCAACTTAGTCGATGTCGCACAGACTCAAACTTTTACAATTGTGTATGGGGCAGATCACATGTGACAGAGCATACCCCCACATACTGCATAGGGGGAGTAAATCATATTAAAAAATGTGGATGTTTTATTCTCTATTTAAGAAATTCTAAGCAAAAGAGATGATAAAGTTTTTTTTTCTTTTTTTTGCTTTAAGATTAATGGCAGAATTCAAAAAGTAAAATGTGAGCAGGCAAAAAGGAAGTGGAGTTTGAGTTTTGTAGAGAATGGACTAGTAAATCTACGGTGTGGAGGGTAAGCAGGGTTTTAACAAAAGAGGGATTATCAATGTTTTTCTTTCATGTAAAATTATATAGGTAGGTGAGTGGAGTGCAGATGAAGAAAATAATGTATCATTAAGATGGGGGAAGTCCATATATTGGTATTTCACTGAGGATTCTGCATTAAAAGATGCCATTGAAAGCAAAGTTATAAATATGATATGTTAAGCTAAGCAGATCAAAGACTATAAGAACAGATCAAGACAATGTATTATCTTTTTGAACGCAGTTATATTCAGTGATTTGGAGACGATAATGAGCATGGAGTATGAAAGGTAATGATATACACAATTTTATCATTTATTCAAGAAATGAAAAAGATGTTGATGTTTCAACAGTAATTGAATGATTATTTGGTCCTTATATTGTCACTTATTTAAGCATTTCTGTTCAACACAAAATGTTCTGGGGTTGTTGTTTTGATGACATGAATTTGTTTCAAACAAAAGTAAAGTGCACGGATGATGTATTATATTGATGTATTGTGAATTAGTGCTGCTTAGATCAGGTTTGCATTTCTGTTATTTGATTTTAAATTACCTAATGACATTTTCTTCTCTCACTTATCATATCTGCCTGGTATCTATTGAAACTGTCTACATATATTACTCCCTCTCTCTGCAGTTAGTACCTATGCTATTAAATGCATCGTTGTTGTGTTGTGTCATGATGTTACTCTGAATTTTTTAATTTATTTTAGGCATTGCTACATTCATTATAAATAACTTAAGGCTAACCAATTTTCTCAAACATATTGCCACTGCATTCTCAAAATTCTGTACTTTTGCCTTGTATATATTCGTATTGTGTACATCTCTCTGTTTTTGTGCAGTTAAGTATGTTACAACTTGAATTGTTAGTTTTTTTTTTTCTTATTTTTAATGAACTTCCTGGAGCCTTTCTCCTCAGATCTCTGCTGAAAATGGGCTCTCTGGGCCCAGAAGGAGTAGGCCAGTTAACAAATGTAAAAATAAATAAATAAAAATAAAATTTTAATGTAGATATATATATATATATATAGAGAGAGAGAGATAGAGATGTTTGTGTGTGTGCGTGTGTGTGTGTGTGTGTGTGTGTGTGTGTGTGTGTGTGTGTGTGTGTGTGTGTGCACCAATTATTGTCAGAAAGTAATCTTAACTCAATATGTCGACACTGAACGATGCATGCTCCAAGACATAAAGTTCATATAAATCACAAAACAATGCTGTTAGCAAGAGATAAGCTCTCCCTACACCCCCAACCCCAAGTTACTTATATAAAACAATTCCATAATCATGCAATTGTCACGGAATGGGCATATTTCCCATCCCTGATATTATTCTCATCTCACGCTTATACTGTTGATCAGCTGATCTGTTTACCAAATGGAGCAGACAAGACAGCTGTTAACAAAACAAGAAAATGATATATATGGAGATGATTTTTTTTTTTTTACTAAAATCATGAGATGCACCTTTCTGGAAGGCAAAGTGTATAAAAGAGCCAGCAGAGTGGTGCAATGGGAGGAGAAAGGCATCATAACCTGAAGGTCAAATGATCAAAGCCTAAGTGGGAGGAAGAATTTTATGCTATTCAGGTTTTAGCATCATTGGTTCATCAGATAGCACATTCTCATTTAGCAGCAGAAGATTGGAAGGCTATGGGCTCTCTTCCTACTCCAGGTGATTGGACTTATGTCTGTTAGTTAGCGCAGATGATTAATGCAGTGAGCTTTTAGCAAGCTACTTTGTGTGGTACAAGTTTGATTTCCTCAGCTTTCATTTGCCTGCTGTGGGATCTTGAGTATGTCCTTTAACAAGACAGTGCTTTGTGGTAATTAGAAGCTTGGACTAGACACCTTGATGGTCTAATAACTACCGACAGACCTATAGACTAATGGCCAGACTTAATCAAGAATGTAAAATAACTCTCTGAAGATGTCATCAATCCAGGAACATCAAAATGACAGAAGATGTTAAATGGAAGATAATTAAACTGTGGAAGAGGACCTGAACAGTCTGTGACCCCCCCCCCCCCCCCGAAAGAACTCAGTATGAGTCCCTATAAGAAGTGCAAAAACTCAGGAGAATGGCATCAAAAGACCAATCTGGGAACATAGGAAACCTAAAAAGTTGGGGAAAAAACTCTTTTTTTTTTTGCAGGGGTGCAAGTCCCTCTCCACCCCCACTCCCCTTGTTAATTAATTATTTATACAAGCTCCAAGATAATCCTGCAGTGGGGTAAGGACAAGAATGCAATCCCCACTGTACAGTGATCCTGCACAATCAAGGACTTTGTTTTTTGACCTTCTGAATTTTCAACATTCCCAGGTTGCACTTTGTTGTTCAAACTTATTTATCATTCTGATAGGGAAACACTCAATATATATTCTCAAGTAAAAGAGGGAACATGAACTGATCTTTTGAGGTACATCAGAAACTTCCACAAAGTCACTAAAATCAGCAATTTTTAGGGTATCAAAAGTAATTTGATAACACCCAAGGTTTAGGATGATGGAATAATGTTTTTAAATGGATGGATATTAAAGAATACACATACACACAGAAATAATTTAATGGGATGTGATATGGTTAGCTAACATTTGCATTTTGTCTAATGCGATCTCCACAATTACTGTCTGGAACAAATGGTTTAGAAAGGCAAGTGGATGAACGGATGCAGCTTATCAAACCAAATTCAGTAATGATGTGTCTACTGAACCAAGCTGTCATTATATGGCACCAAAATGCATGTCTGTATTTGTGTAAACTAGTTTAATAAAAACAAACCAACAGAAGTATTTGTCTTATATAAACATTATCCTGCATGCTGTCTAATATATACTTTCCCTGCATCATTCTGACCACATGGCACATGTGAAAATAGGAAAAGATAGCTTAATTAAATATATTTTTAGTTTTATTGTGCTTTTGACTATGGCAGTCTACAAAAGTTTAGATTGCTATTCATCTTCTCATATGCGGTCAATCATTTTGTTTGATTCAGATCTGTTGATGTCATTCTTATGCTCACTTTCAACAGACATTATGCAAAAAATGCAGGTGCTGGATTAAGTCACACTGATTTATCACTCTTCAGACAGCTGCTGAATCTATGCAATTTTATAACTCAACACCAATTATGTAACACACCACTCCTGGTTTCGCACAAAAATGCATTTATATCATGGCTTTAAAGCTGCTACATCAAAGCATAATATTAATGCAAATCCCTTTACTGCTCATAAGTATGAACCAAGGACAGACATAATGGAAAGGAGCAACTATAATGCTGCAGCGGTGCCAATAAGGATGATTGTTTACGTGAAATATTTCCCTGTAAATATTTAATATTTTATGGGTTTACTGCTATCAGCTTAATGTATGTGGACAAACGACTATACCTCCAGGCTAATTTAGAACTCAGCTTTCTAAAGAGTGCTTGTTTCTATGCGAGCAACTGACTTTTAATAATTTTGAAGCTACTAACACTGTAAGCTAATCAGCAGAACCGTCAAAAGTGTGAAAAGTACTTTTTGCACATGAACTTCCAGAATCTATTATTCTAATCGGTACTTACTTGGCCATATCATTTCTCTCTATGTAATTGGCCCAAATAGATGTGCAGGAAAATAGTGACCCAATTTTAAAATCCTGCTGAATAAACCTCTGTAGTGTGTGAGCAGGCATAACATGAATCTATTACATTATATTAATAAGATATAGCATTGTGTAATGAAGTTCTGCACAGTAACGACATACTTCAACAAACATAAGGCAGCCAATATACCATATATCTTAGGAAACATTAAATAATGTTAAAGGCTTTGACAGAGAAGTGCAGTTAAAATGCTCAGTTATACTATAAATGTGTAACTTCACAAATTTAACATCATAACAAATGTATGGTTCTGTAGTTAGACATAATGCTTTGCACTGGTCTGAGATGTTGAGTTGTCTTCAAAAAAAGCTGCACAGCCTTTCCTGACCTTGAAGGTTCTCTCTTTCCCATATGACCTTTGGGGTCACAGTGCAGGACTAGCCTCCAACTGCTTTCTGAGTATTGGAGTTCCCCTAGTGTGAGCCTATGTGGCTTTATTAAGAATTGATCTATACACATCTAACAACTGTGCTTTGCCTGTCCCATGTCCAGTTATACTTAGTTTGTGATGTCTATAAAACTGTCACAGGTTGTGTAGGGAATGTAAATAGTCACACATACTAGTTTTATGACATACACTTGTGATTTTGGAATATAAAATGTAGTTTATTAAAACGTATTTGAATGGTCAGATATACTGCTTTGTAGACTTAAGTAAGTAACAAAAACTGTCTTTTTTACCTGTTTCATACAGTATATATATATATATATATATATATATATATATATATATATATATATATATATATATATATGTGTGTGTGTGTGTGTGTATATATATATATATATATATATATATATATATATATAAAACTATTAAAACAGTTAATAAGAAACTAGGCTCTTTATACAAGATTAAACAATTCCTAACCCCATCTGCTAGGACTGTGATTGCCTGTACACATTTGCTACCAACCCTTCTTTATGCCTCACCCATCTTCGTAAACCTAAGCAAATCAGACCTCAATAAATTTATTACCTGTTATAATAACATTGCCAGATTTGCCACAGGATCAGCTTATAGAACCCATCACTGTCAAAACCTTAAATCGCTAGACTGGCTAGAACTACCCTACCAACTTCAGTATAACCAACTTATAGTTGTTCACAAAATTCTCTACCAACCAGACAGCACACCCATACTGAAAAATATTATCACTCCCTACAGTAACCTAAAAACACTCTGCCCCTCCAACAGAACGCTAGCATAAACTGTTAAATCTAACAATTCATCTGGTGAAACATTATTTTCCAACTCTGTCGGTAAAACCTGGAACCTACTTCCTGCAGAACGTACTACAGTCCCCTCCTTAACCCAATTCAAAATATCTCTTAAAAATCACCAAAAATGCATTGGCTTTGTCCCTGTACCAACCCTGACTAACGCCCACTCAAATATCAACTATAAATGAAAACCTTAATACAGGAAGAAACTTTCATTGTATTACTCTGATTCTATAAAACTGAGTATATGTCTCTCACCTACTGGAAAGTATTAAAGTAAGGATGATTTCTTGATTCAACCATGTATGTGAACCACTATAAATGTATGTGATCTCCCATATCAGTTAGTAATTTCTAGCTATTTCCTAACAGTTAATAATTTAAAACTATTTCCTGTGTGTATTCTGGAAAATCTTCAACATGTGTGTATATATTGTGAACAAATGTCCATTTTGTAATATATTACTGTATGTATACATGTTATGTATGTCTGGAGCTTTTCTCCCCGGGCATCTGCTGAAAATGGACCTATATCCAGTAAGACTTTCCCAGTTAACAAATGTAAAATAAGTAAATAAAAATAAATTTAACAGTTTGGAATTACAAATTAATCTTTCTATGTGGCACGTATATAAGGAGTTTATCATGATTTCTCAACTGCAGCAGTTCCTGATTTATGCCACAACGTTTAAAATAGCCATGGAAATCCAGTCCATTCAGAAGATGTATTGCTCTTTCCAGGCTGCAGAGTTAAAGAGAGGCTATGTTTCACCACCACCAGATCCATAATCACTGCAGTATAATAAACATAAACCATTCAGTGGCCTGGCTGCCTTTCTGCTTCTAATACTTTCCTTCAGTGATTCTTTTCCATATATTTCCTAGCCCTGATAGGAAGTGATGTCAGGATATTTGCATAAAATAAATGTCTGAAGCGAATTCACCACATTTGACCAGTTTCATTGCAATGCTGAATATTTTCATCCTTGTTAATGAAATCTTTCTTCAATGAGTTAAATCTCTGTTTATATAATAATTCTGATATAAAATCAATGTCTTCACATCAAATTTATCTTATTTTGTGCATAAGTCTAATAATCACAGTATGTCCCAGACTAGAACAAATCAAGTAATAAAATCGAAAACATCCTAATAAAATAGCTAGCTGTACATTCAAACAAAACAACTGAAGAATAAACAATGAACAATACTGCAGTCTTACTGTCTGATGCATCATTTGCAAGTCGTCAAAAACCTAGACAAATTTTTTTGAACTAGGATTTTAAAGCTTAATTTTCAGGCCTATAACTAGCCCCTAAGATGGAGTTTCTTTTAAAAGGCATAAATTCTAATAATGCTCTATTGAGGACACTGTGGTCAGGAAGCATACTAGTTTTCCATTACAGCAGAGATGCTTTGCTGAAATAATCTGTTAGTAACTTTTCCTTTGATCTTCTGTATTGATTGCTTAACACATAGCTGTGTGCTACCTAGTATGATATGTTCCTACACAGATGAGATATCACAAAGTATTCTCTCCCTTTCTTTCGGTAGTCCTTTAAATAAAATGTTGGCAGCTCTAAAATATGAGTAACTGAGAGTCATGTCTTGTCTCCTAGATACTCCATCAGGTGACTCTACATTACATCAGACTTTACCATCTGTTGGCTCCTCCTACTCTGCTACTATAAAGTTAGGATGTTACCATGGAGAGTTGCCAGGGTAGGCTGTCCCTTGTCCACCTCTTTAATGTAGCTATAATCTGCCTCTTCTGCTAGGAAATGTTCATCTATCAACTCTGGTTGCTTTCTTTTTTATTTCCTTTGGGGAATTTATATCTGCACAATATCAGAGCACCCATTACTTCACATTAAATATATTTGTGTTGTCAGTGGGGAAGCTTTCCTTGTCCCAATGAACACTTACTGTGTTCATATTTTGCAAAAAAAAAATTAAGAACTACTGTCCTACTTTCTGAAAATCAAAATCTGCATAATGATAGACTGTTGGAGAATATCCAGCATTAATATTCACATATATTTCTACATTTTCACTTGATTTACATATTGTGTAAATGCTATGTTTAACAATAAAGATGAACACTTTGTAAGGCCTTGAGCTAGGGGATTTTCACAGTGGTCATCAGTGCAATTACAGTTAAACACTCGGTGTAAGGGGCCGTGTGTGTGTGTGTGTGTGTGTGTGTGTGTGTGTGTGTGTGTGTGTGTGTGTGTGTGTGTGTGTGTGTGTGTGTATGTGTGTATGTGTGAATATATGTTGAGATGCATTATTATGGATGGCATTTCTTTATTTGTTCACAGTAAAAATAATAGAAGAATATGAGCGTAAGACATAGGCATTCTTGAAAGCATTCTGACTATGAAAATAACTAACCTACTGTCTGGTTTCCCGTGGAAATCACTGTAAATTCTTTATAGCTCTTACTTTATTGACTCATGTATTTATTTGTTCATTTTCCATCATTTGTTTATTTATTTATTTAAGTCTTAATTTTGATTAATTGCAGTGCCCCTTCTCTTACAAGAACTCACAAAGTATGGACTATCGTTCTTCTTGTCCTAAATGGTTGCAGTTTAGTTACAAATGTTATTTGTACAAAATAATACAACATCTAGGGAGGATTTAATAAAGTTTACATGATAATTTTTACCATGTGCATGTCGAAGTGCAATGTGCACAGGGGAATGAAAACTTTTAGATTCAGTAAACTCTGTGTAGCGGTGCACACTCACAAGCAAATATGGAAACTTTCATGGTATGCAAATTACAGCATAAATAGCTAAATTTTGTGCTAGTGAAACAAATCAACATGGTGGAGCTATTCAACAGCCTGTAAAGCAACCGTGTAGACTCTGTGTTTGTGTTGGCCGTGTATTCCAAATCTTTCTGAATACAGCCACGGAAATGAGTCTACAAGGAAACAAGAGCAAGCAAAAGCTCTTACATTTGTACAGAACTGCCCTTAACATGTACCACCACACATATTCTGATCTAATTACCCAGGGTGGATGCTAGAAAATCAGTGTAATAATCATAATAATTCCATGACATAAATGCAGCTTCGCTCACCCACCCCCAAATGAAGAATATACTTGTAAGTAATGCAAACTGCTAAAATGTGCAAACCTCCACGAAACAGACTATTATACTGTAATGTAAGCATGTGCAGGATGGAGCTGATGGGTTACAGTCCCATTTTACTGAAACATGTATTCCTCTGTTACGGCATTGGGCTTCCGTGCAGTTTCCCTGCCTACATGGTTACTTACCATGTAGATTCTGGGTTGTCAACATGGTGAAGATGTAAATGAGGTCAAAACTCATTAGAACTCTTGAACCACAGCAAAGAGTAATTATGTAGGGATGTTCACTTCATTTAGGCACTTCCATAGTGTTCATGTTGAATGCGTGGTTACAGTGAATGCTGCCATCAGGGTGTGTGTCAGGTTTCACTTGCAGAGGTGAGCATGTAGAGCTGTGAGAGGGGAAAGTGCATGTAAGCATTGCACAATTCCTAAGTTCTCTGTCATCCTGTTTATTGTTTGTTAAAATGTACAGGATCTGTCCACATTAATTAAAATTTTATTTTTTAATTTATTTTAATTTTCATCCTTGTTTGCACAATGTGGTGCAACCATGAGAAACAGAGGAATGAATATCAGGTTTCTCTGTGTTGTTATGTAATTAATCTTGTGACATCATATGTATGTGTTAGAGCTGGAATATAGATGGTGCTGAATTCGACTACAGGGCATGCAACCTTTCCCTCACTTTTTATGGTGCATGTTTGCTTGATATCCCAAGAACGGAGGATATCCTAGATATGCCTATGCTTGCCTTATTTATGCGAAGGTGCACAGAGGTGTGCATAGCTGCACATACTGCACTAATGAGCAAGTAACAGATGTGTTTAATAGATGCAAGTTATAGCATAAACAGGTGAATTGCATGCTAATCAACCAATCCAACATGGTGGAGCTGTTCCACAATGTATAACGTATCCATGTCGCCTTCATCCTGTTTTTTCTTTATACTTCAATACCATTGGAGTAGAGACAAGGAAATTTGAACTGACACAATGCTAGGGGCTGCTGCAGCTATTCTACATCTGTTTGTGGTAGAGGCTGAAGCTAATGCTGCTGGTGATGCTGACAATAGGCCTAGGCCAAGAAGGAGGAGTGTTGATGCCCAGGATAACTTTCTTGGTGCTCCATGAGCTGAAGATTGTAGAGCACTGTAGGGTGGACAGGGACATATTACAATAACTCTGTGAGCACTACCGCTCTCAACTCAGAGCCAGAGCCAACTGAGGGGAACCCATCCCAATGGAAACTAAGGTATGTGTAGCCCTTAGAATATTAACAACTGGTACCTTTCATCGACCAACTGGGTACATGATTGGTGTGTTACAGGCATCAGCCTCCAGGATCCTCCACCAATTTCTGGATGCTATGCACATACATGCCATTCAGGTCATATGTTTCCCCCATACTTCTGAAGAGAGGGCCAGCAATATGGAACTGTTTTACCATGTAGCACACTACCCTGAAGTATTGGATGCCATAGATTTCACTCATGTACACATTAAGGCACCAAATGGTGAGCTGGGTAGAATCTACATTAAGTAAAAAAAACACAAGACCAGGATCCAGAAAAGCATTTAATAATTCTCCTCTGATGTCTCAGCTTGTATGCCTTCACAGGAGATTAAACGCTTCTCTGGATCCTGGTCTTGTGGTTTTTACTTCAGTTTGGACTTTCTTTGTGGTTTAGAATCTACATTAACCTCAAGGGATACCACTCCATCAACTGCCAAGTTATATGTAATGTCCAGGGAATTATCTTGAATGTGTGTGTTGGCAAACATGGGAGTTATCATGACTCCCATATCTGGCACACATTACAGCTGTGCCAGATGTTTGCTAGGGGGGACATCCCACAGGGAAATTTACTTGGGGGTGCTGGCTATGCCCTGGAATGGTATCTAATGACACCCATCAGAAGTACACACACCCATGGAAGAATGCCATAATGATGCACACGCTCAAACTAGAAACATCATAGAGCATGTGTTTGGGCTTCTGAAGTCAAGGTTCTGGTGCCTAGATATATCCGGTGGAGCCCTGCAGTATAATCCACACACACACATGTACAGAAATATTCACATTATGTGCTATGCTCAACAATCTCATCCTGTGGAAACAGCTGCAGCCGAATCTGTAAGAGTCTTCTTCTTCTTCTTTCAGTTTATTCCCGGTTAGGGGTCGCCACAGCAGATCACATGTCTGCTCATGATTGGCAGTGGAGTTCTACAGTGTCGAGTTGCCAGCCCAGCACCTAACCTTCCACAGAAGGCACACACATGCATGCACTCATGCCTAGGGCAAATTTAGAGTGTCCAATCCACCTACAACATTTCTTTGGGATGTGGGAGGAAACTGGAGCACCCGGAGGAAACCCACTCGACCGCAGGGAGGACATGCAATCTCTGCACATAAGGCACCCCAGCTGAGGATCGAACCAGAGAACCTCTTGCTATGAGGCGACAATGCTAACCGCTGCACCACCGTGGCTGTCCAGCAGAATCTGTAAGAGTAAAGGA
Organism: Protopterus annectens; assembly: GCF_019279795.1. Lineage (NCBI taxonomy): Eukaryota > Metazoa > Chordata > Ceratodontiformes > Protopteridae > Protopterus > Protopterus annectens. The sequence continues at coordinate 474,506,054 of NC_056740.1, forward strand.
CACATATCCCCCCACCAATGCCTAGGTCACCACAGCCACAGTCAGAAGAGAACTCAGTAAAGGAACCCCCCTGGCTGCTGTCCCTGTAGGCAGACATAGGCATGCTCAGTATGCCTTGCTTTGGCTATTAAACAATGCATAGCACATTCACTGACCACCTAGGGACCTAATATCTTTCTCCTACTCACACACACATATATATATATATATATATATATATATATATATATATATATATATATACATATATATAGTAACATTGATGCCATGCAACTGACACAACCTTTACCTCCCCATGTATTGGTTGTGTACTGCTTGAATCAGACAGAGTCAGTCCTGAACTAAAGGTGTGTCAACTGCTGCATTTGCAAGGTAAGTCCTGAACCTGGAGTATGTTCTTTAATAATATTATGGCACATCCTTGTATTTATTTGTTCAGAAAATACCTTAACATGTAACACTAGACACTTATATAACTTATATTTGTCCGTTAGTAATTAGAAGACTCACACAGTTATACCTCTGAAGAATTTGCATGTTCACAGATTGACCTCAGTTTAACACCATACCTTTGTACTGTTAAAGCATTGAAGGCAGAAGTTAGAAAGTGATGATACACATTGCAGTTTCAGACTTCAGACTTGTTTGTGTCATAACAGCAACTGAGCTTTGGACCCCCCCCCCAACAAAAAAGAGGAGTGTACCCTTGTTCCTACTGTAATAGTAACTCAGCTATGTCAAAAGAACAATATATGTGTTTGTGCCATCCAACCTGGATTTCATTTGTTGGCAACTGTATACCATATTATTTCGAGTTAATATCCTCTCATATGTTAAGGTCAGTGATATAGAATGATGTGCACACCGCATGTGTTAGATAACTGATGAATGATCAAGAAACACAGAAAGGTAACACAGAGCTTTATATTTGTAAGCATAATTATGACAGGTTGTATGGTCACAAACTGATGTATGTCCAAATATAGTAAAGAGAATTAAATGCACAAATCACAGCTGATGGTTTGATAGTAGTGTACACTCTAATGCAGTTGGTTGTGTGAAGAATGGTTTTCCATTTCACTGATGCAAAGTTGTTTGTGTGGCCAAGAGGACAAAGGCATCCCTCCTGTTTTCTGAAGTGGCATTGGTATGAGCATTCAAATCCTGATATGTACAAATTCATGATGTGTACCATCAAGTTTTCTTGTGTTTGTACACATTTTGTATATGTGTTCCTTAGTTTTGATATATTTTCCTATTTGCCTTCATTTAATTCCAGTTTTGATTGAAAAACATTTAGCTAAGCTTATCTTAACAGGGGAAAAAAACAGATTTCCTAGAAAGTAGACACCCAAAAATAGAAAATGGATACATTCAATTAATGCCTTTAGCCATCACAAAAAGCCAGCCTGGAGTACAGATGGGACCATGGTATAGTGGCAAGCATTAGCAATGCACCTCATGCTTCGCCGTGTGCAAACAGGCCTAGCTCGCATGCATGTACACTTTGTTAACAATCGCAAAATCCAATGCTCATTGTGCTATTGGATTGTATATATCATTTTATTATTGCTATTTATCATCCAGTTCCTTTGTTTGACATAAAACTACATGCGGAAACATTGCAGACTAAGGGTATAATATATAATATAATTATAATATAATATAATATAATATAATATAATATAATATAATATAATATCTTCTTTTTATTTTGGCTGTTCCCATTAGGGGTTGCCACAGCAGATCATCTGTTTCCATTTCTTCCTGTCCTGTGCATCTTGCTCTGTCACACCAACCACCTGCATGTTCTCTCTCACCACATCCATAAACCTTATCCTAGGCCTTCCTCTTTTTCTGTTACCGGGCAGCTACATCCTTAGCATCCTTTTCCAAATATACCCAGCATCCCTCCTCAGTATATGTCCAAACCAACGCAATCTCGGCTCTCTGGCTTTGTCTCCAAACCATCCAACCTGGGCTGACCCTCTAATATACTTATTCTTAATCCTGTCTACCCTCATCACACCCAGTGCAAAATATAATATAATATAATACAAGTTACAACAAAATAATAACAGTAATAATAATAATAATAATAATAATAATAATAATAATAATAATAATAATAATAATATGTTATTTACAATACATCCATTTGTTCCCCCCAAACCACCCCAAACAAGCACTACAGCCCTGGGGTCTCATTACTTTTTCCACACACATATATCAACCACAATGCAACATGTTATACACAATGTTGTGTGCTCACTCATAGACAGGGCCACATGGTGGTGCTCACAGCATTGCTATGCAAAACTCAAACAGTCAAGTATGCTAAATAAGGCACTTGTGTTGTTACACAGCTAGGCTTCCAAACAGGCTACTGCTATTAGGCTAATAGTCTCAGATGACACTATGAAGCAATGTACCTATGCAGTCCTCACAATCTCTTATCTCCCACATAGCCTGTCAATGTCATCTACTATAAGTTCACCTGCAGTCCTGACAGAATCGGACTTGTGCTGTACCACATGTGATAAGTACTGTGCTCTGTAGTCTCTGTCCTTAGATGGGTAGGGGTTCTATTCTCACTGTATTCAACTGTGTGTATGTCGACAGGGAAGAGTAGAAGTGTATATCCCACAGTTACCTCTCCAATGGCATGGCTTACCAGATTTTTGAGACTTAGATAAGCATACACATCCATTCCATGCAGGCCTCACAACCTCTTCTTTCCCACATGGCCTGTTGATGTCATCTACAATAAGTTCATCTGCATTCCTAACAAAATCAGACTTGTGCCATGGTGTGTGCTATAAGTATTGTGTTCTGTAGTCTGCGCTCTTAAATACAAAGGGTTTCTATTCCCACAACAGTCAACTGGTTTTGTGTGTGTGTGTGTGTGTGTGTGTGTGTGTGTGTGTGTGTGTGTGTGTGTGTGTGTGTGTGTGTGTGTGTGTGTGTGTGCAGGGTGGACAGGGACATATTACAATAACTCTGTGAGCACTACTGCCCTCAACTCAGAGCCAGAGCCAACTGAGGGGAACCCATCCCAATGAAAACTAAGGTATGTGTAGCCCTTAGAATATTAGCAACTGGTACCTTTCATCGACCAACTGGGGACATGATTGGTGTGTTACAGGCATCAGCCTCCAGGATCCTCCACCAATTTCTGGATGCTATGCACATACATGCCAGTCAGGTCATATGTTTCCCCCATACTTCTGAAGAGAGGCCCAGCAATATGGAACTGTTTTACCATGTAGCACACTACCCTGAAGTATTGCATGCCATAGATTTCACTCATGTACACATTAAGGCACCAAATGGTGAGCTGGGTAGAATCTACATTAAGTAAAAAAAACACAAGACCAGGATCCAGAAAAGTATTTAATAATCCTCCTCTGATGTCTTGGCTTGTATGCCTTCACAGGAGATTAAACGTTTCTCTGGATCCTGGTCTTGTCATTTTTACTTCAGTTTGGACTTTCTTTGTGGTTTAGAATCTACATTAACTACAAGGGATACCACTCCATCAACTGCCAAGTTATATGTAATGCCCAGGGAATTATCTTGAATGTGTGTGTTGGCAAACATGGGAGTTATCATGACTCCCATATCTGGCACACATTACAGCTGTACCAGATGTTTGCTAGGGGGGACATCCCACAGGGAAATTTACTTGGGGGTGCTGGCTATGCCCTGGAATGGTATCTAATGACACCCATCAGAAGTACACACACCCATGGAAGAATGCCATAATGATGCACATGCTCAAACTAGAAACATCATAGAGCATGTGTTTGGGCTTCTGAAGTCAAGGTTCTGGTGCCTAGATATATCCGGTGGAGCCCTGCAGTATAATCCACACACACATGTACAGAAATATTCACATTATGTGCTATGCTCAACAATCTCATCCTGTGCAAACAGCTGCAGCAGAATCTGTAAGAGTCTCCTTCTTCTTCTTCTTTCAGTTTATTGCTGGTTAGGGATCGCCACAGCAGATCACATGTCTGCTCATGATTGGCAGTGGAGTTTTACAGTGTCGAGTTGCCAGCCCAGCATCCAACCTTCCACAGAAGGCACACACATGCATGCACTCATGCCTAGGGCCAATTTAGAGTGTCCAATCCACCTACTGTATGTCTTTGGAATGTGGGAGGAAATTGATGCACCCGGAGGAAACCCACACGACCGCAGGGAGGACATGCAGACTCTGCACATAAGGCACCCCAGCCAGGGATCGAACCAGAGAACCTCTTGCTGTGAGGTGACAATGCTAACCGCTGCACCACCGTGGCCATCCAGCAGAATCTGTAAGAGTAAAGGACACATATCCCCCCACCAATGCCTAGGTCACCACAGCCACAGTCAGAAGAGAACTCAGTAAAGGAACCCCCCCCCCCCCCCGGCTGCTGTCCCTGTAGGCAGACATAGGCATGCTCAGTATGCCTTGCTTTGGCTATTAAACAATGCATAGCACAGTCACTGACCACCTAGGGACCTAATATCTTTCTCCTACTCACACACACACACACACACATATATATATATATATATATATATATATATATATATATATATATATATATATATATATAGTAACATTGATGCCATGCAACTGACACAACCTTTACCTCCCCATGTATTGGTTGTGTACTGCTTGAATCAGACAGAGTCAGTCCTGAACTAAAGGTGTGTCAACTGCTGCATTTGCAAGGTAAGTCCTGAACCTGGAGTATGTTCTTTAATAATATTATGGCACATCCTTGTATTTCCTAACTTGGTACAGTAAGCAAGTAAATAGTGGTGGATTTGTTCAGAAAATACCTTAACATGTAACACTAGACACTTATATGACTTATATTTGTCCATTAGTAATTAGAAGACATCAGGCATGGAAGATTCACACAGTTATACCTCTGAAAAATTTGCATGTTCACTGATTGACCTCAGTTTAACACCATACCTTTGTACTGTTAATGCATTGAAGGCAGAAGTTAGAAAGTGATGATACACATTGCAGTTTCAGACTTCAGACTTATTTGTGTCATAACAGCAAATGAGCTTTGGACCCCCCCCCCCCCAAAAAAAGAGGAGTGTACCCTTGTTCCTACTATAATAGTAACTCAGCTATGTCAAAAGAACAATATATATGTTTGTGCCATCCAACCTGGATTTCATTTGTTGGCACCTGTATACCATATTATTTCAAGTTAATATCCTCTCATATGTTAAGGTCAGTGATATAGAATGATGTGCACACTGATGTGTTAGATAACTGATGAATGATCAAGAAACACAGAAAGGTAACACAGAGCTTTATATTTGTAAGCATAATTATGACAGGTTGTGTGATCGCAAACTGCTGTATGTCTAAATATAGTAAAGAGAATTAAATGTACAAATCACAGCTGATGGTTTGATAGTAGTGTACACTCTAATGCAGATGGTTGTGTGAAGAATGGTTTTCCATTTCACTGATGCAAAGTTGTTTGTGTGGCCAAGAGGACAAAGTTATCCCTCCTGTTTTCTGAAGTGGCATTGGTATGAGCGTTCAAATCCTGATATGTAGAAAGTTGTGATGTGTACCATCAAGTTTTATTGTGTTTGTACACATTTTGCATATGTGTTCCTTAGTTTTAATATCGTTTCCTATTTGCCTTCATTTAATTCCAGTTTTGATTGAAAAACATTTAGCTAAGCTTATCTTAACAGGGGAAAAAAACAAATTTCCTAGAAAGTAGACACCCAAAAATAGAAAATGGATACATTCAATTAATGCCTTTTGCCATTGCATAAAGCCAGCCTGGAGTACAGATGGGACCATGGTATAGTGGCAAGCATTAGCAATGCACCTCATGCTTCGCCGTGTGCAAACAGGCCTAGCTCGCATGCATGTACACTTTGTTAACAATCGCAAAATCCAATGCTCATTGTGCTATTGGTTTGTATATATAATTTTATTATTGATATTTATCGTCCAGTTCCTTTGTTTGACATAAAACTACATGCGGAAACATTGCAGACTAAGGGTATAATATATAATATAATTATAATATAATATAATATAATATAATATAATATAATATAATATAATATATTCTTTTTATCTTGGCTGTTCCCATTAGGGGTCGCCACAGCAGATCATCTGTTTCCATTTCTTCCTGTCCTCTGCATCTTGCTCTGTCACACCAACCACCTGCATGTTCTCTCTCACCACATCCATAAACCTTATCTTAGGCCTTCCTCTTTTTCTGTTACCTGGCAGCTTCATCCTTAGCATCCTTTTCCCAATATACCCAGCATCTCTCCTCAGCATATGTCCAAACCAACACAATCTCGGCTCTCTGGCTTTGTCTCCAAACCATCCAACCTGGCTGACCCTCTAATATACTTATTCTTAATCCTGTCTACCCTCATCACACCCAGTGCAAAATATAATATAATATAATATAAGTTACAACAAAATAATAATAGTAATAATAATAATAATAATAATAATAATAATAGTATGTTATTTACAATACATCCATTTGTTCCCCCCAAACCACCCCAAACAAGCACTACAGCCCTGGGGTCTCATTACTTTTTCCACACACATATATCAACCACAATGCAACATGTTATACACAATGTTGTGTGCTCACTCATGGACAGGGCCACTTGGTGGTGTTCACAGCATTGCTATGCAAAACTCAAACAGTCAAGTATGCTAAATAAGGCACTTGTGTTGTTACACAGCTAGGCTTCCAAACAGCCTACTGCTATTAAGCTAATAGTCTCAGATGACACTGTGAAGCAATGTACCTATGCAGTCCTCACAATCTCTTATCTCCCACATAGCTTGTCAATGTCATCTACTATAAGTTCACCTGCAGTCCTGACAGAATCAGACTTGTGCTGTACCACATGTGATAAGTACTGTGCTCTGTAGTCTCTGTCCTTAGATGGGTAGGGGTTCTATTCTCACTGTATTCAACTGTGTGTATGTCGACAGGGAAGAGTAGAAGTGTATATCCCACAGTTACCTTTCCAATGGCATGGCGTACCAGATTTTTGAGACTTAGATAAGCATACACATCCATTCCATGCAGGCCTCACAACCTCTTCTTTCCCACGTGGCCTGTTGATGTCATCTACAATAAGTTCATCTGCATTTCCTAACAAAATCAGACTTGTGCCATGGTGTGTGCTATAAGTATTGTGTTCTGTAGTCTGAGCTCTTAAATACAAAGGGTTTCTATTCTCACAACAGTCAACTGTTTTTTTTTGTGTGTGTGTGTGTGTGTGTGTGTGTGTGTGTGTGTGTGTGTGTGTGTGTGTGTGTGTGTAAACTCAAAAGAGCAGAAGTGTGTATCTTACAGTTGCCTCTCCAATGGCATGGCTTACCATTTTTTTGAGAGTTGCACAAGTTACACATCCATTTCATGCAGGCCTCCCAACCTCTTGTCTTTTACATAGCCTGCCAATGTCATATACTATAAGTTCACCTGCAGACCTGTTAATCAAACTTGTGCTGTGACTCATGTGATAAGTACTGTGTTCTGTAGCCTGTGCACTTAGGTAGGAGTTCTATTCTCACCCCAGTGAAATGTGGGTGTGGGTGTGGGTGTGAGTTGTTGCTGGACTTTACAGTGATCCTTTTACAGCAGCCTATGGGATACTGTTATCTTGTCTTTGACAGACGCTGCTAATGTCATCATTTATAAAGTGTTGTCTAACATACTCCAGGTCAGACCTGAGCCATGGGGCTTGCATTATGTACTGTATTCTGTAGTCTGTGTACTTAAATAGGTAGGGGTTCTATTCTCACTGCAGTCAAATGGAGGTGTGCGTGTGTCTCTGTGTGTGTGTGTGTGTGTGTGTGTGTGTGTGTGTGTGTGTGTGTGTGTGTGTGTGTGTGTGTGTGTGTGTCTGTGTGAAAGAGAGCTATAGCTGGCCTTGCAATGAGCCTTTTACAGCAGTCTGTGGGACACTGGAATCTTGTCCTCAACAGACACTGCTGATGTCATCATTTATAAAGTGCTGTCTGACACACTCCAAGTCAGACTTGATCCATGGCGCTTGCATTAAGTACTGTATTCTGTAGTGTGTGTACTTAAATAGGTAGGGGGTTTATTCTCACTGCAGTCAAATTGAGGGGGTGGTGTGTGTGTGTGTGTGTGTGTGTGTGTGTGTGTGTGTGTGTGTGTGTGTGTGTGTGTGTGTGTGTGCCGTTGCTTGACTTTACAGTGAGCCTTTTACAGCAGCCATGGGACAGTCTTATCTTGTCCTGGATGGACACACATCTGTTATTACTAGGTTACCGAGTAAGCAAAAGAAGCTGCTGTCTACAAATACAAAAGTGAGAACCCAGAACTGGAAATACACCCTCCTCAGCCTAAACAAGCATATAAGACCACTTGTGCAATCTCAAACCCCAACCCTTGTTTTCTCTTTTATTTTATGTTTTTTTTCTTTCCTCCACAACGTAGGAGGGTAGGCCTGACCCACGGGATCCACCTGCCCTCACTCCACTGGCTATGGCACCAAGTCCCAGCACATTTGAGCTGCACCCTGGTAGCACCCCTTGTGCTGATCTTACACTACCTAGCCCCTCAGGTACTTCTGTGCTGGAGGACAAGCCTGTGGTTATCTCCAAGAGCAATGGCAGAGAGGGTGATTGTATCACCTGGGAATAACTGCCAGGGATGGTGCATAAGATTGTGTGCTGCACTGTAGCCACATGCCTATACCAGATGGAGACACTGCTCTTCATCATTGTACTGAATAACACAAGGAGATACAGAGGTCAGACACTGCAGCCCTTGGCATAGTGAGGTGACAGTGATTGCAGTCCAGTCAGTGAGGACTCGATTTTCACTGTCATCCAGTTTGACATCCATGGGTTTGCAACGTCCACACCCTTACCCCAATCATGGTGTTCACCTACCTCTTGTCTTGTCTTGTATGTCCCGTCTATCAGCAATTGCTTCCTCGCCTTGCCAAATTACCTGCCTTAGACATACCTGTGCCCCTTCCCCAACATTCCTATCTCTCTTCAAAAAAAAATTGTCCCATACATAGCTCTCCATGTCACACACATGTCTATTTGACACACTTGAGTTGGTCCAATTGGCTATACAACTTGATTACATTGTCGATACCTCTCTCTCTGGACATGACAGTTCAAATTCAGCTAATCTTCTGTACATATGATCAATTTTTCAGAGCACATTCTCAATATGTATATGTCATATAGTCACAATACATACATGCGTTGTCCACCCCCAAGCCATAAAACCCTTGGAGGCTTAGTATTTTTTTATACACAGATATAAATCATACTACAAATTCGAATATATAATGTTGTCTGCTACCAATTGGACAGGGCCAGTCAGTGGTGCTGACAACCTTGCTCTGCTAAACTCAAATAAGGATACTTGTGTTTTTTCACAGCTAGGCTTCTACACACCTATGACATACTGTACATTTAGGTTACTGGCCTCCTATGAACCTATGAATCTATGTGCCTACGCAGGCCTCACAACCTGTTGTCCCCAAAGTGGCCTACTGATGTTATCTACCACAAGTTCATATGCAGCTATGTAAAGGTCAGACTTGTGCCATGGTGCTTGCATAAATTACTGAGTTCTATAGTCTTTATGCCTGGATAGGTAGGAGATCTGTTCTCACTGCAGTCACGTGTGTGCGTGTGTGTGTGTGTGTGTGTGTGTGTGTGTGTGTGTGTGTGTGTGTGTGTGTGTGTGTGTGTGTCAGATGTTACTTGACATTACAGAGATCCTTTTACACCATCATGCGGGGCACTGTTATCACCATATGCTCAATAGACAATGCTGATGTAATCATCTATATCAGATTATTGCATATCCAACCATCTCACCAGGCCATGATCAGACACTAGCCTGGAACCCAGGCAGATGTCATCTTAGGCTCATAAGACGTTATTAGGTAAAGGACTGGTGGCAGATATGCTTTGGGCTATGCCTGGTGGGGACAGGAGTCAATGTTGCCCCAGATTGTCTGCTAGCAGGTTGGTGATGTCCCCAGAGTCAGTATGAGTTGTTACATCCACTACTAGTTAGGCACAAAGCTGGGCCTTCACTTTTAGATGTCTGACATAGCAAAATAATGCCTCCTAATTATCTTTAGATTGGGATGCTACTTTAGGTATGTATGTGGCTTTAGAGAGCTTTTCAAGATAGCTAATTTCCATGTTCATAGGTTCATAGGTTCATAGGTGTGTACTAGGCCAACAGCCTTGGAGCCTTTACAAGCCTAGCCCATAGAAGTGCCCCGGCATCATGCCACCATTAGTCCCCGGTGCCTCTATCATGTAGAGCCACTGGAGTAATCCCTGGGTTGAACTTTCTATTTCCCATCCACTCATCAAGATTTCTCTTGTAAACGGCCAGTGAGGTGCTCTGCTTGACATGTACAAGAAGTCTATTCCACAGCATGGGCAGTCTCTGGGTTATGAACCTGTCCCTCCAGCATGCTCTGTTCATAGTGGTAATGAGGTTGAGGTCCCTGGAGCTCAACCTTCAAGCTGTGGAGGGTGTCCTTCCTCTGCTGAGTCAGTTACCTCTTGTTTTTAGACATTACTTTCTTCCACTTGTTGTATAACCTGTGTATGTGTGATGCCCACTAGGGTTGCTTGTTGTCTGTGAGGAACTTTTTTTGATCCATTCACTTTAAGCTGACACTATACATTTGTATGTCCCTTTATACAGGCCATTTGTGTATACCTCTGTATAACAGTCATTGTTGACAGTGGTAGCAGGTGCTTTGCAAATCTTTTTGGCATTGGTTAGGAGCATATAGTTTGCTGTGGAGAAAATTTTTCATCCTTTCTGCTCTTCAGGGGGTATCAGGTATGATTGTGAATGTGAACGAGACTGAATTGTGATCTGACCTAACCACGGAGGCAAATACACAGAGTTTAGTGCAGAGAACCACTGTGTTGGTCAGTACTAAGTCCAAGACAGTCAAGGCCCTTGTGGGGGTGCAAACTATCTGTTACACAGCATGTGCATTAACAAAGTCCAGGAAACATAGGCTGAGTGTGCTTGTGCACATATATGACTCCAGTGGTGCTTGGCTGTCTAGTGAGTGACTCAATTAAGTCCAAGTAGGCAGAGTGGACCTTGTGGTTAAAGGTGGGGGACCTGTAGCTATCAATGATATGAGAGGGGGTTTTACATGCAGTTAGTTGGACTTGGAGTAGCACTACAGAGTCGTACCCTTTGGCCAGTCTTGTAGTGTATTTTTCTTTAATGAAGTTGTATACACCTCTGCCTTTGGTTCTTTACACTTGTTTTGATGTGTGAACATGTGGAAGACATTGTATCTCTGCATGGCCAGGATGCTGTCTGTGGCCTTGAACCATGTCTATGTGACTGCACAAACATGAGCATCTGTGTATACCACATACTATGATTCCAAATTCATAGTATAGATACAGCTTTCACATGTTGTATTAGTTTGCTAAAGCAGTATACATGAGGCAATTGCACTACAGAGTCATACTCTTTAAACAGTCTTGTGGTGTATTTGTCTTTAATGAAGATGTATACACATCCACCCTTGGTTCTTTCATGCTCATTTTGATGTGTGAATGTGTGGAATGCACTGTACCCCTGCATGGCCAGGATGCTGTCTGCGGCCCTGAACCATGTCTGCGTGACTGCACAGACATGGGCATCTTTCAAGGTAAGGAGTTCTTCCAGTAAGTGCAGTTTCTGATTTACACTCCTTGCATTAAGCAGCATAACCATCAATTTGTCTGTGGTGGATTATTTTAAGTTGGGACTTTACCTCTGATATGGCCTAAAAAGGCCACATTAGGGGAGGTAAACATGTTCATATAGTACAGTAAGGTACGTCTCCAGTCATTCACTGCAACATGGACTATGACAGAGTCATAACAGTACTTGTTGAGAGACTTGACTACTTGCATGAGCTGACACACCCTGGCACCTGTCAGGTAGGTGACTGTGACCTTTTCCTTGTCCAGCCTGGTGAGGGGGACATCTGTGTGTCTCACTATGGAGTCGCTTATGAACATTTGATTTTGAGATGTTTTACCGGAGGGACTTATTGGCTGAGACACTGGTGCATGTATTATTATGTGTAGTGAGTTCTGTTGGGTCTGCACTGTGTGCAGTAGGTTTGTGCTTGAGAGGTCTCCAATTTTTAGTAAGGGTTCTAGTGAGTACCTCCACATATGTGGGCGTATTTGTTGTGAGCTTATGTGCAACAGGTAAATTGTGTGTGCTGACAACATGTTTGATATCTGGTTTGTTATGTGAGATATTTGATTCCAAATTCATAGTATAGATACAGCTCTCACATGTTGTATTAGTTTGTTAAAGCAGCAACTGGTCTGTCAGTATATATGAGGCAATTGCTTTGTTGCCTTAGGATGCCCATTGACATCAGGCTGACTGGAGACATAGTGGGAAACAATCCGTTCACTATGTAAGGTATATACTGTAATAACTATTGGGGAGTGGGCTAGATGGACCAGGTTTTTGTGTAAGACTATCAAAGTGTGTCTATTCTGTGGAGGGCTAGGGTTACAAAAATGTGTCAGTGTTTCACAGTGCACACCTGAGGTGCTTGCAGGGCAGCAGTGCAAGCTCTGAGCAGCTACAGTAGACATCCAAAACACAACACTGGAATACAAGTGAAGTTTAACTATTTTAAGCAAATAAAACAAGGGAGAGGCCAACAGTGAGCCTTATTCCAGCAATTCGCAAGTCAGATGGGTTCTTGGCTGCACAGTTCTGCCACAAGAGTGCAGGGTGCCCTTCTTAATGTAAGATGACTAGTTTTAGTGCTCCAATGATACCATACAGTTTAGATTCAGCAAGCCTGAATTGAGTCTATGCTATAAAATGCAGAAGTCCTAGAAATCCAAAGTTGAGAAATTGCAATCACAACAGAAGATCAAACATTTTAAAGAATGCAGCAATCTTCCTGGTTTTAACCTGACAACTGTCTCTAGCTTCTGAAAGGGCTGAATTTAGAAGGGATTCCACATAGTACACCCAGGTAGCAAAAATTGTTCTTCACATATTGCATTTGTTCCATTGGAAGTGTCTACTGAAGGACTAATATGAAGGCCCCAGTACAAGGTAGATGCCTGGGATTTCCATTACAGTGTTGTTAGTGATACCACGACTCTGGTCAGCACTGCCAGCATGATTAAACTTAACTGAAGAAGCTCCACCTTGACCTTCTCCACCAATGGGAAGAAGAGGCTAGTGAGAGAAAGGCTAAGTACTACAGCAAGTATGGCTCCCTGCTGCTTTCTTTATACCTTGTTTCCTACCCACATCATATCTCTGCTTCCCACAAAAATGTTACCCTTCCCCCCACCTAATGCCACTTTTCTCTTTTCATTGCCCTTTTGTATGTGTTCCTCTGCATGTTCGTTCATCATTCTGACTGTCATATACACCAATTTATACTATAAACATAGTGCAGACTTTGGTTGTATGCCGCTCCCTCATTCTGACTGCCATATACACCCATTTATATTATAAACATAGTGCAGACTTTGTTTGCATGCCTCTCCCTCATTCTGACTGTCCTATACACCCATTTATAATATAAACATAGTGAGGACTTTTTGTGCATGTTCCTTCCTCGTTCTGACTGTTGTATACACCCATTTATGATATAAACATACTACAGTCTTTGTTTGAATGCTCCTGCATCATTCTGACTGTCCTATACACCCATTTATAATATAAACATAGTGCAGACTTTTTGTGCATGTTCCTTCCTCATTCTGACTGTTGTATACACCCATTTATGATATAAACATACTACAGTCTTTGTTTGCATGCTCCTCCCTCATTCTGACTGTCATATACACCTATTTATAATATAAACAAAGTGCAGACTTTGTTGTGTAGCTCTTGTAAGGGATCGTAGTGCTGTCCAGTTTATATGAATGTGACACTTCAATGTGCATGTCAGTACACTACCTGCCTGCTACTAGCCCCAGATCACATGACATGTCATAGTACAGTACATATCTCTGTAAAATGGCTACATTTTCCTGGCAAAATAGCCTACTTATGTATTATTTTTACTGCCAGGAGCATGTTACTTTGCCACTTTTGCATATTTAATCCCCACTAGGTCATATGACTTTTCACAGCCCTGCTTTGCTACTTTTCTTCTCAATGTTAGCTGAAATATACCTTGTGTGTGTGTGTGTGTGTGTGTGTGTGTGTGTGTGTGTGTGTGTGTGTGTGTGTGTGTGTGTGTGTGTGTGTATGTGTGTGTGTGTGTGTGTGTGTGTGTGTGTGTGTGTGTGTGTGTGTGTGTGTGTGTGTGTGTGTGTGCATGTGCACGCACACACGCACACATGCACACACACACATTATATATATATATATATATATATATATATATATATATATATATATATACACACACACACACACACACACACACACACACACACACACACATGTCTATAGTTCTCATATCAGATACAGAAGGATATATTTCAGCTGGGAGTCAGAAAAAACTGTCACATGGCAGCACCTTAAAAAGTAACATCACATGATGTGTCCTGGTGGGGATTAAATATGAAAAAGTGGCAAAGTAATAGGGTAATGGCAGAGCTAATAATGCCTACTTAGGCAGAATGTCAAGTGTGTGTTTGGTCATCAACTGTTTGATGCAATCTCAGAGTTAATATATATAACTAGCAGGAGATGAGGGGGTTCCAGCCCCTCTCACATGAGGAAAACAATCCCCGGGATTCAGTAAGCTAATTTGTCCATGCAGGAACAGTGTAGCTGCTCCTGCGCGGAATATGGTCACTGACCGATCAAGTAAACTACTGTTTTGATGTGCACGAGCCTGCCTATGCTATTCTTGCACGGACACCACTGCATAACGCCAATTGCCACATTTGCTGGTGAAAACCATGCAAATGAGGTGAATTAGTGATTCAGCAAGCAGGCAGGTATCTGTGCAAAAATAACGTTAGTTGCAGAAATAGCCAAATACATTTCTGCAAAAATTAAAACAGAGGCATGACAGCTCAAATAAAAACATGTATTATGATCTTTAGGCATGCCAATGGCCAAATATATGGCCATTGGCATGGAAAAGTGTTTCATTTTTATAAAAATAAAAGTATTTTTTGGGCCAATCTCGGCCATATAAGCATAGGGCAGTGGCGCACAAACGGGATGGTGCAGAATATAAAAAATGTGAAAACTCAATTTTAAGGGAAAGCTGCATTTTGCCTTTGTATTCTATGACATGCAGAATCAAGACAAGACCAGAGAACAGTGGTTGTTAAGGGGAAAGGGTCTATATTATATAAGCAAACTTACTAAATTGCGAACGTTATATAATTGACCCACTAACACCGAAAAAACAAAATGTCGGACAAACAGATCAGCAATTTTTTTCCCAGGGAATAAATTGCTGATCCATTCAAAAAAAAAACACACAAAATAAAGAGGGGGGCTTCCCCCCACACTCCCCAATGTGAGGGGCTGTGCCCCCCACACACCCCTACTTAAATATACCAACTCTGAAATCGTACCACAGTGGAGGAAATGGGAAAGTCCCAAAAACAGCCCAGTGATTTTTTTCCCTAGGAAAAAAATTGCTGTTCTGTGCTTTCGAGATTTTGTCATTTCGGGTAAATCGGTTCGATTAAGCAGCGTTCACAATTTAGTGCATTCACTAACTTAATAGGGACCTAGGGGGAAGGCTCTCTGGTAGTGCAGTAACTATGGACTAAGGCAGTGGGGTATGCAAATGAGGAGAAATTTATTGAATCACAAAAATATTCTAAGTGCCAAACTATGCAAACACCTTACAGTCTGATTTTTCCTCACAAACTGCATCATTGATGTACACATGTTGGGGAATTTTAACTGGAAAAACATTAGGAACTGCCATTGCTTTGATCCATCAGTATGTGCTAGAGGCTGAGGGTGTTGAGGAGGATAATGCTGACAACCGACACAGCCCGAGGAGGAGGAGAAGAGTGTTCAGACTTAGGTGCTACATGATCTGGAGATAGTAGAGCGCTACAGGGTGGACAGAGACATACTTCAGCAAATCACCGAGCTGTGCTGACCTCAACGCAGACCTAGAACCAGCAGATGGGAACCCATCCCAGTGGATACAAGGTATGTGTAGCCTTAATAATTCTAGCTACAGGTACTTTCCAAAGACTTACTGGGGACATCATGGGGGTCTCATAGCCATCTGCATCCAGGGTACTCCACCAGTTCCTGGATGCTATGGCAACACATGCCGGTGAGCACATTTACTTCCCCAACACCCGTGAGGAGAGGACCAGCAATATGCATCTCTTCCACCATGTAGCAGAATACCCAGAGGTACTGGGTGTGATAGACTGCACGCACATCCACATCAAAGTACTACCTGGTGAACAGGGTAGGGTCTACATAAACCACAAGGGATTCCCCTCCATCAAATGCCAGGTCATGTGCAATGCCCAGGGCATTATCATGAATGTGTGTGCTGGCAGCCCTAGAAGCTATCTCGACTCACACATCTGGCATTTATCACAGCAGTACCAGGCATTTGCCAGTGGAGGCATCCCATATGACCATCTGGTGGGGGATGCTGGCTAGGCACTGGAGCCATGGGCCATGGTGTCTCACACCCAGGGCCAGCCAGTGAAGTCAGTGGACAGTGTGGGTGGGCCGAGGGCCTTCCCAGGAAGCCAGGTTTTTGATCCCTTTCTCCTAGCCCTCATGGTTTCAGAGATATGGCCACTGTGGTTTCTCACACCCGGGGCCATCATCGGGAAGCGGTTCAACCTTTGGTCCTCCACCCGACACTCTGGGGATGGCATCCTGCAAATGGCACTGTGCAGGGGGCAAGGGAATGCTTGCTTGGAGGCTCAGAGTTAAGCACATCTGTTGCTGCCTGGGGCTATGGGGCAGAGAGCCAGACATGAGTGACAAAATGCACAGAGATGCCAGGACCCTGTGCCATCTCCTGCATGAGTTTGAAAGCCCTAGGTGTAGGGCAAAGGGCAGAACTGGTGTCACAGAAGTCTGTATGAGGGACTGTCTGAGGCCTCACAGCCCAGCAAAGTTCCACAAGGCTGGGAAGGATCATAGGGAAGCTCCCCTGAGAGGCTCAGAGAACACGGTTGACACAGAATGACTTGGCAGCCTTCAGGAGATATCTAACATGGGAAAAGAGCTTTCCCACCTGGGTAGAAGTGGAAGCCCAGAGGGGTTCCCTCCCCATGGAAATCTGGAAGGGAGAGAGGGGCAGAATTCGGCTGGGCTGGGAGAGCTCCCACTTGGGCGAGGGGGGACTGGACCACAGCTCCCTCTGGGATGGAAGTCCACAAGAGGGATAGAGGTGGAAAACGTACAGGTAGGGAACGCTCCTGCCCAGGTGAGAGGGTCTGGATCATCCCTCCCTCCAGGTGTAAATCCTTAGGGGAGCTGCTGGCAGAAGGCTGTGGGGCCAGGAGAGCTCCTGTTCAGGTGAGCTGGGGGCAGGCAGAGCACCCCATGGCAGAAGTCCTCAAGGGAGCAACTGGTGGGAGTCTGCGGGGTGAGGAGAGCTCCTGCCCAGGTGAGAGGGGGCAGGCGGAGCCCCTGTGATGGAAGGTCTAAAGGGCGCAACAGATGGGAGTCTGTTGGGCATGGAGAGCAAAGGTGTCCAACCTCACCTGGTACTTGACAGCATCCCTGAAATATTGCAAAGTCCCACAAATGGCTCTAGACTGGAAAGGAAAGGGGCTCGGAAGTCCCAATGAAAGAGGACCTGCCCCTCAGCGGCTCAGTGGGGGATCTGTGGGTCTGACTTGGATCTGAGAGATCCCTCTGAGAGGCTCCCAAGGGCATGGGGACACTGCACGGTCTGGCAGCCTTCACAAGATCTGGAGGAAGATGGGGACAACGGTGCTCTGGACCGAAAAGGATGGGGACTCAGAAGCCCCAATGAGAGAGGACCTACCCCCAGTGGCCAAGGGGGGTTCCATAGGGCTGGCAGGGATCAGAAGGAAGCCCCCCCGAAAGGCTCCCGGGGGTCGGAGACACTGCACGACTTGGCAGCCTTTAGGAGATATGAGGAGACAGGGACCTTGGTGCTCTGGACCGGAAGGAGGAGGGCTCAGAAGTCCTGATGAGAGCGGACCTGCCCCTCAGCAGCCAAGGGGAGTTCTGTGAGGGCAGCGAGGATCAGAGGGAGGTTCCCCTGAGAGGCTCTAAGGGCACTGGGACATGGCATGGTATGGAAGCCTGCAGGAGATATGGAGGAGATGGGGACCGTGGGCCTCTGGACCAGAAAAGAGGGGGGCTCAGAAGTCCAGATGAGGGTGGACCTGCCTCCCAGCAGCCGAGGGGAGCTCCGAGGGGCCAGCCAGAATTGGAAGGAGGCTCCAATGAGAGGGTCCAATGACACAGGTGACACAGTATGGTTTGGCAGCCTCCAGGAGATATGTAACCTGAGAAAACAGCCCTCCTGTCTGGGTAGAAGTGGAAGCCCAGAGGGGATCCATCCTGATGGAAATCCAGAAGGAGGAAAGGGGTGGAAAGCAGTGAGGCAGGGAGTACTTCCACTGAGTGAGAGGGTCTGGATCGTGCTTCCCCAACCCCCCCCACCCTCTGGAATGGTGGTCCTTAAGGGAGCATCTGGTGGATGGCTGCAGGGCCAGGAGAGCTCCTGCCTGCATGAGCAGGATCAGACAGAGCCCCCTCATAATGGAAGTCCTCAAGGGAGTGTCTAGCAGATGGCTGAAGGGCCTGGAGAGTTCCTTCCTGAGTGAGAGGGATCAGGCGGAGGCCCCCATGACAGAAGTGCTCAAGGTTGCGCCGGGCTGAGGGCTGTGGGGTCTGGAGATCTCCTGCCAGGTGGGGGGAAGGCATCCAACCTTGACTGTACCTGATGGCATCCCCAAAATATCGTAAAGTCCCCAGAACCCCTCTGAACAGGAAAGCACAGAGCAAGTGGAAGCCCTGATGGGAGCATACCTTTCCCTTGGTAACTGAGGGGAGTTCCACAAGACCGGACGGAATCAGAGGGAAGCCCCCCAAGAGGCATCCGAGGGCACGGGGACACTGCATGACTTAGAAGCCTTGAGGATATCTGGGGAAAGATGGGGACTGTGGTGTTCTGGAGCAGAAAGGAGGGACACTCAGAAGTCACGATGAGAGCAGAACTGCCCCTCAGTGGCTGAGGGGAGTTCCATGAAGCCGACTAGGGAAAGGAAGGAAGGCCCCAGAAAGGCCCCCTGAGTGCATGGGGACACTGCATAGTCTGACAGCCTTCAGGAGATCTGGCGGAAGATAGGGACCATCGTGCTCTGGACCAGAAAGGAGGTGGGACGTGGAAGCCCCTATGAGAGAGGACCTGCCCCTTGGCAACTGAGAGGACTTCTGCAGGGCCAGCTGGGATTGGAGGGAAGCCCCCCAAGATGCCTTCAAGGGCACAGGGACACCTCATGGTCTAGCAGCCTTCACGAGACAGGGAGGTGGCGGGGTTCCCTCGAGATGAGGCTGGGGCCGTGGCCAGGGAAGGAGGTCTCTCTGCAGCATCAAAGAGGAGGCCTGCCAGGGTAGGCCTCAATGGAAGTCCTTAAGGGAGCACCAGGTGGAGAGTTGCTGGGCCTGGAGAGCTCCCGGCCAGGCAGAGGCATCTAACCTCACCCCGTTCCCATAAGATTCTCAAAAAAATCACAAAGTCCCCAGAATCACACTGGACCAGAAAGGAGGAGGATGTGGAAGTCCTCATGAGAGCAGATCTGGCCCTCAGCAGCTGAGGGGAGTTCTGCTGGAACGGTCACACCCTATGGGTTCACCCCCTGGTCGTCCGTTGGGCATGCACAATCTGGCATTATTTGGCAGCCTTCAGGAGTTAAGGGATGATGGGACATCCCATCGGGAGTGCAAGTCTGGGTCTCAGCCCCAGGGAGAATGTCTCCCACCAGACACTTGCGTGGTGGAGTTGAGGTGCCTTTCCCCACCATCCATCAATCGATCAGGCCGACCGACTCCCACTGGCAAAGGGCCCCTGCAGCATGGCTTTGCAGGTCACAGTTTGTGGGTCGAGCTTCTCCACCCTGGGAGCGAGGTGCTGGTGGGCAGTGTGGAGCATTCCATGCCCTTGAGGGTGAAGTCGGGTGAGGCTGACTAGCCCGGGCCAAGGTGAAGGGGTCCTGTCACATGCTGGGCTACTCCGGTTGGCGTCCCTGAGCACAGTAGCTGTGGGAGCTCTCACTCTCTGGCTCTAAGCACTGTCATGCTCTGCATGGCCCACAACATTCTGAGGTCATGGTCACCAGTCCATGACCAGCACCCGGGTTGCCCCCTCCATGGGGAGAAGGATCCCTCCTGTTGGCGGAGGTGCGAGATTTGACCCCTCCTCTTTGCCTGCCTGCCGAGGTGCTCCTATCTGGTTGATCCTGCCAATAGCATATGCTTATCTCAAAGATTAAGCCATGCAAGTCCCAGTGCACACGGACGCTAGAGTGAAACTGTGAATAGCTGATTAAATCAGTTATGGTTCCTTTGATCACTCCACCGTTACTTTGATAAATGTGGTAATTCTATAGCTAATACATGCTGATGAGCATTGACCTCTTGGGGATGCATGCATTAATCAGACCAAAACCAATCGGGGTCTCAGCCCGGCAACTTTGATGACTCTATATAAATTTGGGCTGATCGCGTGGCTCGTGGAGGCAACGTGACATTTGAATGTCTGCCCTATCAACTTTCAATGGTACTATCTGTGCCTACCATGGTGACCATGGGTAATGGGGAATCAGGGTTCAATTCCAGAGAGGGAGCCTGAGAAACACCTACCACATCCAAGTAAGGCAGCAGGCGTGCAAATTACCCAATCCAAATTCAGGGAGGTAGTGACGAAAAATAATAGTACAGGACTCTTTCGAGGCCCTGCAATTGGAATGAGTACACTTTAAATCCTTTAAAAAGGATGTATTGGAGGGCAAGTCTGGTGCCAGCAGCCATGGTAATTCCAGCTCCAATAGCATGTATTAAAGTTGCTGCAGTTAAAAAGCTCGTAGTTAGATCTTGGGATCAGGCTGGCTGTTCGCCGTGAGGTGAGCTACTGCCTGTCCCAGCCCCTGCCTCTCGGCACTCCCTCAATGCTCTTAACTGAGTGTTCCAGGGATCTGAAGCATTTACTTTGAAAAAAATTAGAGTGTTCAAAACAAGCCGGTTGCCTGAATACTTCAGCTAGGAATAATGGAATAGGACTCTGGTTCTATTTTCTTGGTTTTCAAAACTGGGGCCATGATTAAGAGGGACAGCTAGGGGCATTCGGATTGTGCCGATAGAGGTGAAATTCTTGGACTGGTGCAAGATGAACGAAAGCAAAACCATTTGCCAAGAATGTTTTCATTAATAAAGAACGAAAGTCAGAGGTTCAAAGATGATCAGATGCCATTGTAGTTCCAACCAAAAACAATGCCAACTAGCAATCTGATGACATTATTCCCATGACCTGCTGGGGAGCTTCTGGGTAACCGAAGTCTTTGAGTTCCAGGAGGAGTATTGCTGCAAAGTTGAAACTTAAAGGAATTGATGGAAGGGCACCACCAGGAGTGGGGCTTGCAGCTTAATTTGACTCAACATGGGAAACCTCACCCAGCCCGGACACAGAAAGGATTGACAGATTGATAGTTCTTTCTCAATTCTGTGGGTGGTGGTGTATGGCTGTTCTTAGTTGGTGGAGCAATTTGTCTGGTTAATTCCCATAACGAATGAGATTCCGCCATGCTAACTAGTTATACGGCCCCGTGCAGTCGTCTCCAAGTTCTTAGAGGGACAAGTGGCTTTCAGCCACACGAGATTGAGCAATAACAGGTCTGTGATGCCCTTAGATGTCTGGGGCTGCACACATGCTGCACTGAATGGATTAGCATGTGTCTACCCTTGGCCAACAGGTCTGGGTAATCCGCTGAACCCCATTCATGATAAGGACTGGGGATTGCAATTATTCCTCACGAACGAGGAATTCCCAGTAAGTGTGGGTTATAAGCTCATGTTGATTAAGTCCCTGCCCTTTGCACACACTGTTCATCACTACTATGGGTTGGTTTAGTGAGGTCCTCGAATTGACCCTGCTGGAGTCGGTCATGGCCCCAGCGGTGTGCTGAAAAGACGATCAAATTTGACTATCTAGAAGAAGTAAAATCATAACAAGGTTTCTGTAGATGAACCTGCAGAAGGATCATTAATGCTGAGGGTCCCAGGACAGCACCGTCCCCTGGTACCAGGGCCACTCCTCACTCTGGTGCCCTGCACTCAAGAGAGAGAAAAGGATGGGCGGCTTCCATAACCCCCTCGCCTCCCAGCAGCAGGAGGGAGGGGGTCCCATCAGAGCAGCGGGAGGTGCAGGCATGCCTCCGCCACCCCCGAGGGGACAGCCACAGAGGGGGCGCCCGGCCTGGTGGATCAGTGCACCATGTGCCCTGGAGGTGACCGGCTCCCCATGCGAGAGGGGGAGGGAGAGGGTGCTGTCCCAGTGGGGGGACACAAGCCCTCCCCTCCAGCCGCACTGTGCCACCGACAAGGGTCGCACACTGGTGTCCTCTCCCCTTGACAGTGGTCACAGGTATATATAGAGGATGCCCCGCTCCCTGTGGGGCATTGGTTTGAAGACCTGGAAGGTCAGCATTGCGGCCATGCTCCAGCCTCCATGAGACTCCCTGCCATCTTGCAGTGGGGGCCAGTAAGCCCAGTCCAGGTGCCGATGACGATACCCATGAAACTTTGCATGCTCGGGACAACCAGAGCATTGCCACATGGGCAACAGTTCCCCTGGAGAACGAGAAGTAGAGAACTCGTATGACTCAGAGCGGTAGATCACTTGGCATGCACATCAATGAAGAATGAAACTAGCTGCGAGAACTAATGTGAATTTCAGGACACATTGTTCATCAACACTTTGAATGTACTTTGCGGCCTTAGGTTACTCCTGGGGCTACACCTGTCTGTGGGTCATCGTGCCTTCCATTGCCCTAGGGGTACTGGGCCCACTGAGGGCATGGTCGGGGAGTTGAGGGAGCCTGCTGCAGGCCCCACATCCACCCAGGGAGAGATGTGGACAGAGGAGAGGAGTCCCCCATGCCCCGAGCCAGGAAGCCTGTCCGAGGACAGGATGGAGCAGGCACGTGTCCAGCCTGCACCCCCCAAAGGCTGTTGGTGGTACTGCCACCAGGCTGTCCTCCTGGGGTGGAGTCCGACACCCGCCCTCCTGTTTCTTGTGTGCCGGGATGTGTCCACCGTCCTCCTCTGCCTCCTGGAGTTCGGCAGTGGGGAGTGGGTACACTGGCCAGGGGAGGATGACGGGTAGTCATTCTGTCCCCAAGGCCCCCGCTGGCCGTCCCCCCACTACAACCACACTCGGCACGTGACCTCAGACCAGATGTGATGACCCACTGAATTTAAGCTTATTACTAAGCGGAGGAAAAGAAACTAACTAGGATTCCCTCAGTAACTGCGAGTGAAGAGCCCAGAGCCGACTCCTCACCCAGGCGATGGGCACAGGGGAAATGTGGCATATGGAAGTTCATCTCTCCGGTGCCGCCCAGGGGGCCCAAGTCATTCTGATAGAGGCTCAGCCCGCAGACAGTGTGAGGCCAGTTGTGGCCTACGGCATACCAGGATCAGGTCTTCCTGGAGTCGGGTTGTTTGTGAGTGCAGCCCAAAGTGGGTGGTAAACTCCATCTAAGGCGAAACACTGGCACAAGACCGATAGCAGACAAGAAACGTAAGGGAAAGTTGAAAAGAACTTTGTAAAGAGAGTTCAATTGGGTGTGAAACCATTCAGAGGTAAATGGGTGGGGTCCGCATGGTTCACCCAGAGAATTCAACTTGGCAGCTGTGCCACCTGCCCAGGCAAGGAGGATCCCCTTCCCCCTCTGAGGGAGTGGAAGACCATCCCTGGATGTGCCGGCCGCTGTCGCGTGCACTTCCTCAGTGGTGGTGTGCCTTGACCAGCTCCAGGTCAGCCTGGAAGGCCATGCAGAAGGTGGCTCTCCTCCCCAGAGGGGAGTGTTACAACCTGTGGCATCAACCCTCACCATGCCCCAGGGTCATTGGAGATGACTGCCGCCACCCCACCTCCACCTTCGAGGCGGGGCCTTGGGCCCCAGCTCCCAGTGGGACTGTTGACTGGGTGGGACTGCCCTCTGTGCACCCCGACCCCATCCTGCCGCTGGGTCACAGTGCTCACCTCAGATGCCAGGGGTCCACAGCGATGTCGGTGACCCATCCATCCCATCTTGAAACACAGACCAAGGAGTCTAACAGGTGCACAAGTCTGAGGATGGGCAGGAGACCTCACTGCACAATGAAAATGAGGGCCGGTGAGCACCAGCTGAGGCAGGATCCCCCTGCCCCATGCAGGGGGCACACCTCCGGCCCATTTCTCCTATCCCATTGGGGAGGTGGAGCGTGAGCGCACCTGGTGAGACCCAAAAGATTGTGAAGTATGCCTGGGCAGGGCGAAGCCAGAGGAAACTCTGGTGGAGGTCAACAGTGGTCCTGATGTGCAAATTGGTCATGCAACCTGGGTATAGGGGTGAAAGAATAATCAAACCATCTAGTAGCTGGTTCCCTCCAAAGGTTCCCTCAGGATAGCTGGCACTTGGCAGACACAGTTTTATCTGGTAAAGTGAATGATTAGAGGTCTTGGGGCCAAAATGATTGCAATCTATTCTCAAACTTTAAAAGGGTAAAAAGCCTGACTCGCTGTTTTGGAGCCAGGTGTGGAATGCGAGCCTCCAGTGGGCCACATTTGGCAAGCAGAACTGGCACTGTGGGATGAACTAAATGCTGGGTTAAGGCGCTCAATTCAGACGCTCATCAGACCCCAGAAAAGGTGTTGGTTGGAGTGTGTAACAACTCACCTGCTGAATCAATTAGCCCTGAAAATGGATGGCGCTGGAACATTGGGCTCATACCCAGCTGTCACTGGTGCTGGGAGCCAAGGTGGCTACACCATGATGAGTAGGAGGGCCTCCGTGGTGGCACTGAAACCCAGGGTGAGGGCCCAGGTGGAGCCACTGTGGGTGCAGATCTTGGTGGTAGTAGCAAATATTCAAATGAGAGCTTTGAAGGCCGAAGTGGAGAAGGGTTCCATGTGAACAGCAGTTAACCATGGGTCAGTCAGCCTTGAGAGATAGGAGAGTGCCATTCCAAAGGGATGGGTGATGACCTCCATCGCCTTTGGCTGATTGAAAGGGAGGAGGGTTCCGATCCCCAAATCCAGAGCAGTGGAGATGAGCGCCTCATGGCGTCTAGTGCGATGATGCAAACAATCCTGGAAAAGCCAGTGGGGGGCCCTGGGAGAGCTCTTTTTTCTTTGTAAAGGGCAGGACACCCTGGAATGGGTTCCCCCCGAGAGAGGGGCCCATGTCCTGGAAAGCGTTGCTGTTCCAGCGGCATCAGGTGAGCTCTCGCCGACCTTGAATATCTGGGGGAGAGGGTTTAAGTCTCCTGCCAGGCTGTACCCATATCCACGGCAGGTCTCCAAGGTGAACAGCACCTTGCGTGTTAGAACAATGTAGGTAAGGGAAGTCGGCAAGCCAGATCTGTAACTTTGGGATAAGGCTGGGCACACGCCACAGCTGGATGAGGCGTTGTCCCCTCGCCATGGTCTCCCTTCCTGGGGGGGCAGGGGGATGGCAGTGATGACTCTGGATGTGTGCTGGGACCTTCCTGTGGATTGCCCTGGCTGTGGCAGACACTGGTCCCGACCAGCATCCTGCATCATCCGGCAGCTAGCAGCTGACTTAGAACTGGTGCGGACCAGGGTCATCCTACTGTATAACTAAAACAAAGCATTAAAGATGATAATCCCAGCGAAACAACAAAATTGCAAACACACCAAAGGTGAATGAACGCCAGGAATACAGGATACTGTGCTGGAAACACTTAATTTATTGACATAAAATAGGTTGAGCGCTTTCTACAGAAGTAAATCTGTCTTCTTCAGAACATCATAGCATGGAATCATGACGCTTATATATCATAATTGAAGTAAAAAGCCCGCCCTAAATTGTAATTAAACAATAAATCAATTATTAAAACAGTGCTATCTTACACATTTCATACAAATGCAATGTATACATCTTGCTACATAACCACACTAAAAATATAGTTCATATAATTTACGAACCCTACTAATCTAAAAGCAATAAATATCTAAATCACTATTTTATATATACTAAATAAGCAAAATCACAAATTATTAAAACAGTTATATAATGCCATTTGATTATTTTTCTAAAAGTGGAATAAAATGCCTTCTAAAGTGGCTATCAATCAAGATATGTATAATATATATCAATCATGATATTGGTAGAAAAAAATATTTGTGAGTTGAATTTATAAAATAAAATATATATATATGTAACATATTGCCCAATGCATGTAACACATTATGTGACATATGATATATAATATATAATATAATATATGACATACAATATAATATGGAATGCAAACATTATATAAATACTGTAATGAATATAACAACATATTGCACAATTTATTGAACTAAACCCTGACTAGTGGTTTTGTAGGAATCATTTCATTAAGGCCTGGGGGGGTGGCTGCATCCAACCTTATCTGCCACCTGATTTATGTTAGTGAAGTTGTACAGGATGAAGGACATCCTAATCAATACAACTGGGAAGATGACTGTTTTTTAGACAATGGGAGGGACAAATGGAGAACGGTGGAACCGAAGGGGAGAGGAAAGAACTCCTGGAGGAACCGGAGATACAACCATCAGTGAATCTTCATAATTCCAACCCCAGATATTTAGATGTTGTTCCTAATAGTATTACAGAGGGAAGTATTAACTCAGATGCCAAGGAAAATAGTATTCTACACTCCTGTGGAGATATTAAGATTTATAACTATACTTCTCATCCGGTATTACGAATTTTTCAAATTTTCTCTAAGGGTATGAAATTTATACCTGACACCAAGTTTGATATAACAGATACCCTAGTTGAATTAAAATTGTTTATGAGAAAATTAAATTTGGGTATATTTTTAAAAATCAGAACAGTATTAGTTCAAATCAGATTGAGGGACTCAAGAAAAGAGTACTTTCACTCCACCCATGTGTAACACACTGACATCTTTTGAAAATGTAGTAAATACTGAGGTATATTCCTTATATAACAAATGTAAGTACAAATACAAAGGGCAACAATTTGGTAATGACATGATGGATGCTATTCAAGCACTGTGTGACAATAATATTCGCATTCTTACTGCGGACAAGGGTGGGGGAATAGTATTCTATGATCAGGAACAATATAAAAGTAAAATTTTCAATCTTCTAAATAATTCCACACAGTATACTCCCTCTTCTATAAATGAGGTCAACATAGCCCACAGTCGAATTGATTCATACTTAGAAGAATTCATAGTGGAAAATAGAATAAATGAAGATCTATATAGATTTCTTAAAGTTGAATTTCCCATTCTGGCGACTATTACGGGCATTCCTAAGGTCCACAAGGATATATATGATCCACCCTTCCGTCCTATCATATCTGGCAGTGCCAGTAAAGCCTTTACCTTTGGACAAGTCATCCACTATAAACTCAAACATATTTATGATATAGTTGAACATATTATGAAAGACTCCTGGGAGTTTTGGGCCTGTTTAAAAGGAACTATGGTCCCCAGATTAATTTATGTGACAATAGATGTACAGGATTTATTTTCCTGTATTCCTAAGGATGACGGAATATCTAGATTTATTAGTAGTATGCAGGGTGAGTGGACTAGGCCAGGATGACATCTCCTCCTCACAGAATTTATGGACATTGTTCTAGACCATAATTACATCTATTATGAGGGGAGTATTATAGACAGAAAACGGGGTAGCCATGGGCACTGCCTGTGCTCCTATTTATGCCAATATGGTACTGTTGGATTGGGAAGTGGAATTCATTTTAAATTCAAATTGGATGTCCTTTATTAAAAGATATGTCCGTTATTTGGACGATATCTTTATACTTTGGGAAGGTGAAGTTGAAGTATTGTATGAATTCATTAGTTACATCAACAATACTACGGATTACCTCAAATTCACCCATCAATATGATAGGCACAGTATAAATTACTTGGATGTCCAGATCTACAGCAAGGACAATGAATTTCACTCCAAAATCCACAGAAAAGATACTTTCAGTAATGGCTACCTGCACTATAGTAGTGCACACACATATAACACCAAGAGGGGCATTATCAAGGGGCAGTGCATGTGCTGCACGCATGACTACTGAGAGACATATAGTGGACCAAGAATTGGAATATATTGGCCGATTGTTCTTGGACAAGGGATATCCACCCAATATGGTGAAAGACATTACAGGATATGTCAAGAATGAATGGGGATTAAAATATAAGCCACTTTTGGGGTGGGTATATCCAAATCTACACCCGCAGGAGATATTAGTTCGAATATAGCGGGTCAGAGGGAAGTGGCTGAGAGCAAAATACAAACACATACACAAGGTCATGTATTATCCAATATGGTAAATATTCAAAAGAGGTAAAAAAGATTATTACCACAAATTGGAATATCATGACCAGTGATCAGACCATTAAAAGCAAGATTACTGATGAGCCACACTTCGTGTATAAAACTGGAAATAACTTAAAAGAATAATTGAATTAAAATCTAAATTCCAGAAAAACATTAATGTGAAGAGGACAGGCACTAGAAGATGTGGCCAATGTAATTATTGCAATTATATTTTGGATACACCCAACATCACTTTGAACAATTGTTTAAAGAGTAAGATTTGGTTTTCTAATGGTAATTGTTTATCTAAGCATGTTATATATTTAAGTGTTTGTCAAACCTGCAAGAGTTTCTATGTGGGTAAGACGGACCGCTGTCTTAAAACAGGATATATGATCATATATACTGTATAAGGAAGTGTGACATTAATAATGCACTATCAAGACATCTTATTAATAGTCCACAGTGCAAGCTATTCAAGTTTGCAATTCTAGATGTTGTTTTCCCCAACCCCGAGGGGTAACATAAAAGCTGTTGTTGGGGAACGGAAATCAGGTGGCAGATAAGGTTGGATGCAGCCACCCCCCCAGGCCTTAATGAAATGATTCCTACAAAACCACTAGTCAGGGTTTAGTTCAATAAATTGTGCAATATGTTGTTATATTCATTACAGTATTTATATAATGTTTGCATTCCATATTATATTGTATGTCATATATTATATTATATATTATATATCATATGTCACATAATGTGTTACATGCATTGGGCAATATGTTACATATATATATATTTTATTTTATAAATTCAACTCACAAATATTTTTTTCTACCAATATCATGATTGATATATATTATACATATCTTGATTGATAGCCACTTTAGAAGGCATTTTATTCCACTTTTAGAAAAATAATCAAATGGCATTATATAACTGTTTTTAATAATTTGTGATTTTGCTTATTTAGTATATATAAAATAGTGATTTAGATATTTATTGCTTTTTAGATTAGTAGGGTTCGTAAATTATATGAACTATATTTTTAGTGTGGTTATGTAGCAAGATGTATACATTGCATTTGTATGAAATGTGTAAGATAGCACTGTTTTAATAATTGATTTATTGTTTAATTACAATTTAGGGCGGGCTTTTTACTTCAATTATGATATATAAGCGTCATGATTCCATGCTATGATGTTCTGAAGAAGACAGATTTACTTCTGTAGAAAGCGCTCAACCTATTTTATGTCAATAAATTAAGTGTTTCCAGCACAGTATCCTGTATTCCTGGCGTTAAAACAAAGCATTGCAAAGGCCCAAGACGGGAGTTGATGTGATGTGATTTCTGCCCAGTGCTCTGAATGTCAAAGTGAAGAAATTCAATGAAGCATGAGTAACTATGACTCTCTTAAGGAAGCCAAATTCTTTGTCATCTAGTTAGTGACATGCATGAATGGATAAATGAGATTCCCACTGTCTCTACCTAGTATCTAGAGAAACCACAGCCAAGGGAATGGGCTTGGCAGAATAAGCGGGGAAAGAAGACCCTGTTGAGTTTGAATCTAGTCTGGCACTGTGAAGAGACATGAGAGGTGTAGAATAAGTGGGAGGCCTCAGCAACCGGTGAAATACCACTACTCATCATTTTTTCACTTACCTGGTGAGGCAGGGAGGTGAGCCCCACCAGGGGTCTTGCTTCTGGCTCCAAGCACCTGGGCATCCGGGTGCAACCTGCTCTGGGGACAGTGTCAGGTGGGGAGTTTGACTGGGATGGTACACGTGTCAAAGAGTAATGCAGGTGCCCTAAGGCGAGCTCAAGGAGGACAGAATCCTCCCATAGAGGAGAAGGGCAAAATCTTGCTTGATCTTGATTTTCAGTATGAATACAGACCGTGAAAGCAGGGCCTCACGATCCTTCTGGCTTTTTGGGTTATAAGCAGGAGGTGTCAGAAAAGTTACCACAGGGATAACTGGCTTGTGGTGCCAAGCGTTCATAGCGATGTCGCTTTTTGATCCTTTGATGTCAGCTCTTTCTATCATTGTGAAGCAGAATTCACCAAGCATTGGATTGTTCTCCCACTAATAGGGAATGTGAGCTGGATTTAGACCATCATGAGACATGTTAGCTTTACCCTACTGATGATGTGTTGTTGCGATAGTAATCCTGCTCAGTACGAGAGGAACCACAGGTTCAGACATTTGGTGTATGTGCTTTGCTGAGGAGTCAATAGTGTGAAGCTACCATCTGTGGGATTATGACTGAACACCTCTAAGTCAGAATCTCGCCTAAACATAATGATACTGTAGCACTGCGGGCCATGGATGATGACACCTATCAGAAATGCACACACACCCACACAAGTATGCCATAATGAGGCACATGCACAAACCAGGATCATTACAGAACATGTGTTTAGGATGCTCCAGTCACGGTTCCACTGCCTTGACATATCTGGTGGAGCTCTTCAAAAAGCAGCGTTAAAACAATAACTGGTATGAACAAACAAAAAAATAAATTTAGGTATCTGTAGCATTTCTGACACACTTTATTGAATAAATACCTCAAGTAAGCACATTTGTCTCTTCTAATTCACACAGAGACTTCTTCAGACTGAGGTTAATCAGTTAATATTACACCTTAAATACACCTTAAATACACATTTAGACCCTCACATGATCTTGTCACATGATACAAAAGATAAAAACAAATAAAAACCTATCTGTCCATATTAATGTTTCAACCCTTTTCTCCTGGTGGAGCCTTGCAGTACTCTCCAGCCATATGTGCACACATGTTCATAGGTATATGCCATGCTAAATAATATGATCCTGT